>NC_079364.1:28838200-29118200 GCF_021018895.1 Seriola aureovittata | reverse complement strand
CACCTGTTACCACAACCTGGCAACCCACAACCCAAATTGAGTGGTGTGTGCAGCTGTTCTCTGCACAGGCAGGCAGGACATTTGACTGCAGAATTAATTAATTGTTGTTAAATTAACAAATTTAACTTGTTAATTTTACGTTCATGTAATGTTTATCTAATGATAAATGTTCATTTTAATTTACATTTTTCTGACATTTTTCAAATTTAATTTTAAATGAATATTGTTATGTGTATATAATGTTTATCATTTATTAATTTACTTTTAAAAAAATCATCAATTTTGAAACCTTAATTTTTACTTTGTTCTGTTCAGTTCTAATATTACTTCTGCTGTCATGAACCACAGACAGGGCTGTTATTTAGAAGGACATTTATCAGCACAAAAAAAAGAATGGATGTTTGTATATGCAAACTATAGAGCCTGTTGTTGCAGTGTGTCATCTAAGCAGTACATGTCATTGTTAAGATAGTCAATTAATGTTAGTTAATGTCTGCCGGCTGTAGCTGCTGTAGTCCAGAATGGTTGGCCAATTGTCAGCGTTTGTGAGGCAGTTACAGGAAATGTTATGGATGAGAGTTTGTGATCAGTGATGTTGCCTTGATGAATGTAACTTTTCAGGATTAGAGGGAAAAAATACTGATGATATCTCCTCATAGACACAAGGAGCAGCTGTGCACAGAGGATTCTTGACATTAAAGGCAACACGGATGACCAAGGTTTGTTTCTCATGTGGGCTGCAGCGCTTTTATTAATTCACCATGAAATGAACTAAGCACTGCTTCCAGGTCAGTTCTGGAACAAGTGCATGTGGACTGCAGGACTACATGTGGTCTTCTTTAAATTTTGACCTTTCCCTTTACATTAAAGCTAAGTACAGTACACTGTAAATGCATTCTAATGTGCCACTTGAGACAAGTTTCCTTCTGCTGCATGTAGGTTTGGTTGTGCTAATAGCAGATCAGACATGCTGGGGACAGGAAAAGGATTAGTACATGACCTTAATTATTCAAAAAAAAAAAAAACTAAGCAAAACCACCATGGACAAATCACCCATTTTTAAAAAATATTTTTATGAGCTGATCATCTGTACTTAAATGTCAAAAAATAAATAAATTAATTAATAAAAAATATTGTTTTGCTGTAATTAAAGGTCCTGAGTGTTGGAATTTTTCTAAATAAATCACTGTGAGGTGACTCATCATGGTGCCCATATGTGCTGCTGTCTACAGGCCCCATGAGATGAGAGTGTGTGTTTTTGTTTCATTACATCCTGTCAACATGGTCACACACATAACACATAACTCCAGTTTGTATTCTGTATATCCTTTCATAACGTGCAGAACAAAAACTGAGCAGTGTTTATTTTATAAAATTATTTGTATATATAATAATAATTGTCTCATGAGTTTGGAAAAAGTGGCCACAATTTTTATGCACTTATTTATTTATTGAGTTCATGCCCCCCCCCCCCCCCCCTTCTTTTTGTGCATAACATTTTAAGAATTTTCCATGACATCGTGATCCTGTTGTTACTGGTGCAATTTTTTTTTTCCTGATAATTATATACTGCCCTTCATAGGCTTCAAATCATACCATGTAATGATGGTCAGAAACACTGCAGCAAAATGTATCAGCTGAAACCTCGATATATTCATTCCCCTCTGACATATTCTTTACGCATACATCAAACTCTCACATTCCCTCCTCTAACACCAGAGCAGTTCTGAGGAGGTAAGAATACTGAATGGCAACTAATTCTATTGGAATTATGGGATAGGAGGCACAGATATGCAAATGCTTTCCAATATTAAGACAAAAAAAAGCCTTTATTAAGATTCTTAAATCTTAATGTTGATGACAAAGCTGATGGTGAGGCAATCTGAGCAGGAGAGAGGAGGAAGAGAAGACATTTACATCAGGGCAGGAGAGGGGGAGAGGAGGAGGACAAACAGAAGAGAGGATCTGCTCTCTCATTAATTTTTCACTTTCATTTATTGTAAATTATTTAAGAGCCATGTTGCATTGCGTCTCAGATAAAGCATGGGTCCCCTTGTATTCATGAGACACTTAAACACCAACAAAGGGACATGTGCGCACAGTCGCACACACACCAGCTATGCCCAATCCTAGTGCTCAATATTCATACATTCAGAATATTTCACATACAGTACATACACACACTGTTATGCATACAGACAGACTTGTACCATCCCAGGGGAGCTGATTAGTGAAAGATTTGTCATGCAACCTGCCCCCCTACCCACATATGTGCTATACATACACACCACCACTGCCAGATCTTTTTAAATGGATCACACAAATACGCACACACAGACAGCGCAGACTTCCCTGCACTTGGTAATAATGCCATATTCTTTTATATTAACCTATTCAGTTTGGTGAATAACTCGTGAACTGCCAACCTTTGTAGCAATTGCATAATAAGAAATAATCAAAATAATTCAGACACGCATGTGTTCTGAACATATTTAAAGGTGCTATTTGTAAGTTTTCTCTGCCACTGAGCATGGTTTCTTACTTGACAAGAGCTTCAGCCATTGATATTTTGTCATTATAATACAAGAGGTTATAATACGTCCTCTGAGCAGCGCTACATCTTCAGGACAGATTGGAGGCTTCAGTGAGTCGCGATCGGAAAAGAGACCAGACGGGCCAGCTGGTTAGCATGCTAACTTCAGTAGAAAAAAAGACGTGATAGAGACAAGAGTTAACATTGGCGATGCTTTCCACCTCTGGAGACAGCTGCTGGTGAGTAAAGGAATAAACTGGTAAGTAAACAGCTGTTAATGGTAACGCTGACTATGTATCAATAGCAAATCTCACAAATAGCCCCTTTAACATGAGTGAATAGTCATTGTCCATTTAACATTGAAATTTTATACACTACATACATACTTACACAAACAGTTAGATATATTCATCACACTTGTGCTCTGACTCATCCACAAACTTAGTCCTTTTTTCACGTGTAATGCAATTGTTTAACTGGCCTGGTTTGTTTAAATCCACAAACTTATGTATTCTATTAACAACATCCATATTTCTTCTGTATTTGCATGTCTTGTTGCATCCTGACCTCAATGTGCAGCATATTTGGCATTGAGAGTGAGTATTAATGCAACTGCTCCATCAGTTGTGTTTAACTTCTTTCCTTTTTGCGAAATTCATTGTTGATGTTGTTGTTGAACTGAGGTATTCATATGCTTTGTTGTTAATATATTTAAATGTACGTTTTTCCCTGTTGATAAGCCCTTGTGCAGTAAGATTTGATAATGCTGTATTTGACTACAGTCATGTCAAAAAAACCTTTTTGAATTTGAATTTCAGTTCCTATCATCTTTTAAGACACGGCACTGTGTTGTGATTCATAAAGAATAGGAATGTAATCTGAACCATCATCTTGAATCCCAAAATGTCAAACAGATTAACAAAACTTCTCAAAATGAGCTCCCTGAAAACAGATGGGTGCGTTTTTGCATCAAATTTCACAAGGTAACAGAAGGTACCAACAGCACAAAATCTCCTCTTTGTCTCACACACACTGTAAAGCAGTGCTGTCTGCTGCTTGGCCCAGATATATCATACTGTCTGGATACAGCATAGCAACAAGGCATCTGATCAAAGAGTACAGAAGAGAGGAATGGAAAAAGAGAAACACAATAAGGACTGTGGAGACAGACAGAGAAAACTGGTGGAAAACAAAAACAGGGAATCACAGAGGGAAATAAGAAAGAGGTTAATACAACTGCAGAATGTTTGAAAGATCAGTGAAAGACAGAAAAAGAGAAAGAGGAGGCGAAGGAGGAGCTCTCTTTTAGGGAACTAGTAGATTTGGAGACTAAATGAGGACTAAGTTGTTTTGTCTTATTTCATTTAATTTAATACTGTCTACATATATTTAAACCTTTTAGATCCACTGAATGAGACTTGGCCCAGGGTTTGGACAGCTACATTTCTTACCGGCGGTGTCAGAGTTTTGAATACTTTCAGAAGGAGTGTGTTTGGTGTTGATTACATGAAGGGGATAATTCAGTGGTGGAATGTCTAACTTGGCGCAAAAAGCCACAAGTAATGAAACAGGAATTTATCCCCACTCCCCATATTAGAGCCGGTAGTGCAAAGAAAATACCCCTAATCAACTGTTCACAATTCAACACATTCCCAAAGTCGATATAAAAATAAACAGGATTTTTTTTTTTTTTAGATGGGTTTTGATAGTTCTTAGTCCTGTTAGTAAAACCATTAAACACCGAATCACAATGACCAAAATCTGTCAACACAGGTGAGTTACCAGTAAGCAGGTTTTCTCAAATGCTCAAAAATTCTGTATGAAAATCTGATATCTTGATGCAAATAGCTACTTCTTTTGACTATGTACAATGGAATAAAATAACATTCAAAAGCGGGAAGAGGTTCATTTTATTTTCCTCCCAATGATGGTTTTCTTCTGCTCTTTGTTTGGTGTAGGAATTGATCATTTCTGAATGCATGACTTTGACGTGGTTCTCCTCGACTTGGGATGTTTCATGGTGGATTCAGTGGCTGGAGAGACATCAGTAAAGAAAACGTCCAAAAAGATCACACAGTGGGAGATAGATGCAGCTCTATCCATCCATCAGCTTCTTGATGTTAACTGTGGGTGGAAGCTGGCAGAAAATGTTCTGTGCTTCCAAAAGGAACTGGGAAAACTATTTATCTTCCCATGTTCTCCCAGCAGAATGAGCAGGGTTCAGAGATTGCTATAAACATACATGAGGAGCAAATACTGTGCACATCTCCCCCATATGGGCAGGTGGTGTTGCTATGGACTTGATGACTTCTGTCAATTTAACTTGTCCAACATTTTTCATTTTATTCAAGTATCTGCTTATGTCACAGCTGTGTACTACCATCTAGTGGTTATTTTAAATACATGCACCCGGAAACACTAATAATTACTGGATGTCATATATGCTGCAGACTTTTATTATGGATCCAAGAACTTTTTCCCCCATTTATCAATGACCACTGCAATGAGCAGGCCAGGAGGAAAAAGTATTGGAAAACAAAAAATAAATGGTAAATGAATTGTCAAGGAAGGACAAGTAGAAGGAACTGCACACCACTGTATCCACCCACGCGGACCACAATATACAGTAGTTTTCATTTCATTCAGTACACTAGAACTCCTCACTAGAACTTCCTCTGTGCCACAGCCTGGGCCCACACTGACCTTTTTTGTGCTTTCTGGTTGCCTTAAAGGGGTCCTGGATCGTGACTGTACATGTTGAGATTGTATTGGGTTGCACTGAAATTCCACATAAACATTTTCTAAAATAATATTGTTTTGAATAATGCATTTATAATGCCTTGATTATGTCTTATGAATTTATTGGAGATATTATCACTTGATTGCCCAGACACAAACTTGGGAAAGCTTCTGTCCAAATATGACATTTCTTTTTATCAACTGGGCATTCAGATTGAAAGAGTGACATTTTTTTAAGTACATGGTTTTGCTATTGAAAATGGCATAATACTACTTTTGTCAAATATTTATTTCCTAAAAACAACGCGCACTTATATATGTGGTTGATTTTTGGTAAGAGCAATTCATTTAAGTGCTTCTAAAATCATTAGAATTCATTCGGTTTTTATTGTCTATCAACTGATTTATGGACAGACGTCTATTAACGTCACAGAATAACCTATTATAAAAAGCTATGATGCCAAAGGCCAGTGTCAGACCTAAGATAATCATGACAACTATTTCATAATGTTGCCAGTTTATTGTTTACTCTGCCTGAACCACTCAACCGCTGGAAGCTTGTCAGGTGCTGGTGGCTCCAGTTAGTTGTACCCAATCAGAGGCCAGAAACAACAAGCAGGCCCGCCTCTACGTGAATACTATTGGTGGAATTTTAATACGTAGTGGCGTTATGGGCGGAGCCTGTGGCACCACGGTGAGTTTTTTCGAGAGGTAATATGTTAACTGCACTAGGCCTGGGAGGGAAGAGGGACCAAGCAGCTTTTCATTGACTGTACAGTTATCGACGGGTGAGTGTGCAACAGTGGAATAAAACATCTGTATCAGCGTTTTAATGCTATTCTTGCTGTAATGTTATTTGAGAGGCACCGATCAGGATACAAAGGATGTCGGTCGTCTATCACAGTTATTCCAGGTAGCTAGTTAACGGTCATTTAGCACCAGAAAAAAGGCTCGTGCAAGAGACAACAAGTATTAAAATTACATTGAACATATTTTCCTAAAAAGCTAAAGGGTGTCGCTTTTGTGAACGTTATGCAACATGTTTCTCCTCTCCCCTTTCACATACTACATCTGTTTGTGGGACAAGGACATGGGCATATGTTGGACTAAACAGGTTTTCAAAGCTTTACATTTAACACATTGTAATTCTTTCATTTGTCCGTGTGGCTTCGGTGTGAACAATGCCAGCTGACTTGGCATTACCTTTGCTCCAGATGTATGTGTGTGTGAGAGAGAGAGAGAGAGAGAGAGAGAGATGTGAAGCTACAGAGAAAACAAAACTTTATTTCAGTTGAATAAATATGGTGGCATCAGTGTGTCCAGAGTTTGCTGTACAAGCTAGCTTTAGCAAGCTGATGTTATCTTACATTTCCAAGGGACATCCACTTAAATTCCCCCAATTACCTAATTTGTTTATCAATTAATGTTTAGCTTGTGAACTACATATATTGACCTGTGTGGTGCATTTGTTAAATGAGTGCACGCAACTACACTGAATCTGTATAAAACAGAGAGCATGAAAAGGAGGATACCTGGAACATCTGTTTGTAATTGTGCCATTACCTATTGCTTGTGCTGCACTGTTTTAAACCGACTGTGTTGGTTTACAAAGTGCAGCATGCTACTGCATAACTGATTTTAACCTGGTAACTTGACCCTTCACCAGAGATGAACAGTGCAGTGGCAATGGAGGCCACCCGGAGACGAACCCAGCCCAGTCCCAATGGGAAAACATCTAAAGAGGAGGAGCAGCCTGCACAGTGGGGGAGAGCATGGTGAGTTGTTATGCTACAGGTTGCTATGGGCTTTTGTATTATTAAAAATAAATCACCAAAGGTTTCACCAGAAGTATATAACAAAGTAAAGCTTGGCTAAAGTCATTACGATTCATTGCTTCAGAACCATCTGCATTCAATTTTGTGCCAATCCATCAATTAAATGTTGTGATATTTCTCTGGATAAGTGAAAATTAGGAACTTGAATTTGAACACGAAATCCATCCAGTCTATTGCCATTGCCAAAAAAAATGCAGCTAGCAAAGCAAAGCTGTGTAAGAGATGAGGAGAAATCCTTTATAAGATTATGGAGTTATGTAATTATTATTTATCTTTCCATTCCATTTAGGTGAGCTTGTTCCAACATCCTGGTGTTATACACGCTGCCCTACTGTCATTGCTGAATGTGACACCTGATGGAGGGAAGCCAAATTAATTTCATTTGTGCTTTCCTGCTATGACAAGCCAAAAAGTCTGCTCTGGAAAATATATATAGCAAATATAACAAAGTTAAAAGGTCAAAAATTTGTGTAGTTAACTCTTTCATTATTTAGTTCACACTTGCTAGTTGCTTGTGCATTGTAGTTTACTGCTTAATACAGGACTTAATGTTATCTGGCACTGTGCTGGAATCCAGGCAAGTGAGTGTTTTAGATTTGAAAGTAGATAATTATTTGTCTGTGGTAAAAATTCTTGCATATTTTTTGAATGTGGATATGTGTGCTTATACTAGCAGCGAAGTGTTAGCTCAACAATACACCTGACCATGTTACTTTGAAAAAGCACTACAAATGATATGCTATTTATTTTGTCCTCTTAGTATTGTCGCATTCTTTTGACTAAAAAGTTTGGAGATGCATATTGGATATTCTTTATTTAAATTTTAAATTTTCTTTTTTTTCTGACAATGCAGGTGTAGGAGTATCTAAAGAGAGCTATGGTATCCAGCATGCTGGGTCACTGTTAGATGGGGAAGGGTCATTTTGAATGTTATTAGTAGCCCCTGTGCTATTCCTGCTGTGACAGTCAAAATGACTGTCTATTGAAACAAAGTGTATACTGCACAACACACAGTTTCTACTTAAAGTGACAATAGGCACATTTTTTACTTAAACCTATTGCTATGAACTAAATGTCATTACTTCATAGCCATTACATTGCACAGTGTGATGGCTATAGAATAATGACACCATTGATGTTTAGATTGGTTCCCTATATGCCTTGCTTTCATTATGCAATTCTGTCTGCCACTGGGTATGAAATCTCTCAGGAAAACGAACACTCAATTTATGGCACAAAGAGTGCATCTGCCATTATGCAACCAAAATAGGAAGAAGACAGTGGTTTTGTTTTCTGCGGCAGCTATTAGTAGCTTTCCCCAGGTAGAGGAAATGGTGGACAGAGGAACAACCAACTGAGAAAACTCTACATGGCAAAAAAAAAAGCTCTATTGTTGGAGGAGGCAAAGATGTTAAGATGTTTCTTGCTTTGGACAAGTAGTCAGGCTGATGGCGGTAGCCATGTTGTGATTTGGTCTTTGCAACTGCAGTGCCAACACTAATACCAATTGGAAGTGCTAGAGGAGAATAAGTTGAAAAGTTGTCTGTTTCCACTTTAAGACACAGAGATTTGGTCCTGTGTGATGCATTCTATCTCTATTCTCAATTCACTAAATTGTCTGAGAGGACAAGTACAGTACACATCCTCATACTGTATCTGTTTGTGTGTCTGATTCATTCTCAGGGAGGTGGACTGGTTTTCCCTGATTAGTGTGATTGGCCTCCTTTGCTTTGCCCCCTTCATCGTCTTCTACTTTGTGATGGCATGTGATCAGTACCAGTGCTCCATCAGCCAGCCTCTGTTTGACTTGTACCGTGGAGAGACCACGCTGCTCTCCATCTGGTCCCGGTCACCCTCCTTCACCTGGTCAGCTGCCAAGATATACGCCATATGGGTGGCCTTCCAGGTAAGAGAAAGGAGAGGAAAGTAGAGAAGTGAGTGAAATTGGAAAGAATAAATAGACAATATAAGGCAACAAAATTGTCCATTGTTACACACGCAAGCCAAAACAAGTTCTGTTTGTCCCTTAGGTATTCCTGTACATGTTTGTTCCTGATGCTGTCCATAAGTTTATTCCTGGCTATGTTGGTGGAGTGCAGGATGGAGCACGAACTCCTGCTGGTAATTATCGCACACATACCCACGTTCATCAGTCCACCACATTTGTTTAATTAAGAGGGACCAAATATACGTCTTAATGTACCTCTATAAATAGTCCAAATATTGTAACGAAACATTTGTTTCTTATTTAAAACACATGTTTGACATTCATTCAGAGCAGTGTATAGCTAGTATCTTGAAAAATCCAACTGTTCCTGTATTGCTTCCTTATTCCCTAGGCCTGATTAACAAGTATGAGATAAATGGGCTGCAGTGCTGGCTGATTACTCATGCCCTGTGGTTTGCCAATGCCCACTATTTCCACTGGTTTTCTCCCACCATCATCTTCGACAACTGGATCCCTCTGATGTGGTGTGCCAACATACTGGGATATACTGTGTCTTCCTTTGCTTTCATAAAGGCCTACCTTTTCCCCACCAACTCTGAGGACTGGTGAGTACTGACACATACACGGAAACTAGATAAAGTAGTTTGCACTGTAATAGCACATAATTTAATCAACTTGTTTTCCTCCCCCTGTTCTTATGATTCTGTAGCAAGTTTACTGGGAACATGTTCTACAACTACATGATGGGCATTGAGTTCAACCCGCGCATTGGCAAGTGGTTTGATTTCAAGCTGTTCTTCAACGGCCGGCCTGGTATCGTAGCCTGGACCCTTATCAACCTGTCCTACATGGCCAAGCAGCAAGAACTGTATGGCCACATCACCAACTCCATGATTCTGGTCAATGTACTGCAGGTAAGGAAGAACAAGAAAAGAAATTAGTTTAAAGGAGCTATTTGTAAGTTTGGCACTTGTTATATAGCCAATGTTAGCATTAACAGCTGTTTACTTACCAGTCTTGCCAAGATCTTCAGCCGTCTTTGCGTTTACAATACAAGAGCTTATAATCTTATAATACGCACACTGAGGAGCTACTTCAGGGTAGACTGGATGCTACAGTGATTCGAGTCAGAAAGTGGGGAAATGGTCCTGGCTAGCTTGTGGCTAGCTGGTTAGCATGAAAAATAAGTGATAAAAAGTTGTTTTCCTCTGCTGGAGACAGCTCTTGCTGAGTAAAGAAATGAAGTTTGATGCTGAACTCGCACCGTTTCTTCTAGACTCGTAAGTAAACAGCTTTTAATGCTAACGCTAGCTATGTAGCAATAGCAAAACTTACAAATAGCTCCTTTAATAAAAAGGTATCTAACTCACTTCTGTGTACTGAGTCTGTGGAAGTAGAAGTGCTTTAAAATGGAAACATACTATCAGATATCAGAAGCTGGCAGTTACATGAAACTCAACTTTATCTTAACTTCTCATATTGGTTTTGAGTCTTTGACCTTTATAATGTGTAACCCTAGCCACCTATTTGTAATGTCATGTTTTTCTCACAAATGTTGCATTTCTTTGCATTTTACCTAAATACGGAGTTTGCTTAGATGTGCAAGCATCCTCAGCTCAGTCATTTTCCACTAAATATTAAATGTTAAAGCTAAAGGTTTAGCTAGAGATGGAGGACACTGCCCAGTAAGTAAGTTGTAATAGCTGGGTAACTGGTTGTTTTGTCTTTTTTTGTAGGCCATTTATGTGTTGGATTTCTTCTGGAATGAGGCATGGTACCTGAAAACCATTGATATCTGCCATGACCACTTTGGGTGGTATCTTGGCTGGGGAGACTGTGTCTGGCTGCCATACCTCTACACACTGCAGGTAACAAACATACTGTATTCTTACTAACACATACATAGTAATAATTATGTTGTAAAATTGAATTCTTATAATCACATATTTGATTCTTGGCTGAATCATATGCCAATACCTCTTTTATATTAGGAAGATGAAGTAGAGTAATATCACAATGCAAAACTTTACTCTAATTTGTATTGAAGTTCAAACTTGTGTGTCTAGATCATTATTGTAACTTCTTCTGGCCAATCTAGCTTTGAAATGACATCATCTCAATGAAAGTACATTACACAAAAAACGTTTTTAATATTAAGTATATGCCACACTCTAGCATAGACATTCAAATAATATATTAATTAAGCAGCAATAAGTTTAAATAAATGTGTTTCTGGCTCTCCAGGGTCTGTACCTGGTCTACCACCCAGTCCAGCTGTCTAACGGCCATGCCCTGGCTGTCCTGTTGCTTGGCCTCATCGGTTATTACGTCTTCCGCTCCACCAACCACCAGAAGGACCTGTTCCGCCGCACGGAGGGCTCCTGCTCCATCTGGGGCCGCAAGCCCACGTACATCGAGTGCTTGTACCACTCCGCCGACGGTGGCGTCCACCGCAGCAAGCTCTTGACCACGGGCTTCTGGGGCGTGGCCAGGCACTTCAACTACACGGGTGACCTGATGGGTTCTCTGGCCTACTGTGCCGCCTGCGGCTTCGGCCACATTCTGCCGTACTTCTACATTGTTTACATGACCATCCTGCTGGTCCATCGCTGCGTGCGTGATGAGCACCGCTGCAGCAGCAAGTACGGGAGGGACTGGAAACGCTACACAGACGCTGTGCCTTATCGGCTGATCCCTGGAGTCTTTTAGAGAGGAAGAGGAGTGTAAGGAGGGAGAGAAGCAGGGAGGGAGGGATGCAGTTTAAGAATAAGATAGATACAGAAATCATGTACAAAATTGGAATGAGGTGTGTGTATGACTGTGTATGTGTATGTCATATACATATCAAGAATACATAACACTATATATACATGGTAACACAGCATTTCATGTATTTGTATTTTTCATGCGTGTTTGGACTGTTGTACGTGTGCATATACAGGCACAGTACAGTTTATTGCTATATGTCTCTGCCTTTGTAAAGGCAATTTGATACACCAGTCTGCTGCTTTCTTTATGCTGTGACAATTTAACATAGTCAAACACATTTTTTAAAAGTACAAGCTCATAAGACCAAGCACAATTTTAACCAGCTCAAGTCAAAACCAGGGCCAGAAACAGAGCCAGTTCTGTAGTGAACTGGTGTCTGTGACACAATGCTGTGACATCCCCACAATGTAGCTTAGTATGGGTTATATGGCAACTGTACTAACTAATTAGAACTAACTAGATTAATAGAAAAGAAATGTTTTAAATTCAGTCATTTATCAAGACAATGACCAAATCGTGGCTGGTGCTTGTTTCTCAAATATGAGAATATGATGCTTTTATATTGTAGTAAATTGAACACCTGTAATTTTTTGCTCAGAGAAATAAGCAATTTGATGCTGTCACTTTACACTCAGGTACCCTATGATAGGGGCTATTCATTGTTTTGGCTGTTGCAGACTAAATGAGAAATCATCAATGATGGCTGATGTATTTATTAATCAATACTAACTATATTTTGTTGCTGCCCTACTGGCTTAATGGACCAAATGAGATTTTTGGCTCCAGTGGTGTGACCCTGCCTCATATAAGAGTTATGTAATCTTTGTATAAAGGTTGTCTGAGTGCTTGGATTTATTCACTGTCTTTTGCTCGTCTTGTTGGTGAGAATTTCCCTCATTGTGGTTGAGAGAGCAAGTTCACATAATCCAGGTTTGTTGTAGACGGGACAACTATTAACAGCACTTCCTGTTCTATCTGATGAACTGCCTGAGCCTGCGAGGCCTTCTGAAATGTAACAATTACATTTAGTTAGATCGTTGTATTTGCTCTTTGTTAAATCAGCAGGTTAGCCATCCTTAGCTCTGTGCTGATGAAAATGTTTTTGCTGTGTCCAACCATCACATTTGTTTTGTTTGGTTTTATTTCCTCATACCAGCACTGCCTTTCTTATAGTGAAAAAGTAACAAAATAAAGTTCAATTTTTTTTCTATCTATCCATTGTGCTTCTTTAATCTTTTTTTCACTCACCTTTTTATGCCCCATCTTGATCAAAAATCAAAGTGGTCAAAAGCTTTAATTCGGCCTTTTCAGTGTAGGGATTCGGAATGAGACTGTCAATGTGATTTTATATATTTGTGAATATGAAGGTCTAACACATCAGTAACAATAGTAAAGGTTTAATAGCATTTAAAGGTAAGACCAATTCACGCCATTGGAGCCATTTATGTCCGTTTTAATTTCCAACACTAGGTGGCAGCAGAGGACAGCTAATCCCAGTGGGCAGTCTGAGAAAGAGAGTTGTATCTGAATGCAGGATGTATGTTGTAAAAAGGAAATTTCCATATTTGGAGTGGGTTTATCTAAAATTATAGATTCCACATAATCCCTCGGTTGAGATCACACATGCAGTCATGTATCCGTAACTCACTTTAAACAGGAAACTGCTCATGCAAATGTGGAGCTCCCCACACTGTCTTTCAAAAAGGTTTTTGTTATTCGGCCGATCCAGACTCAAATCATTGCATTATTCTTGTAATGCACTCACTCTTTTAAGTAGAACAACTTACTGTGTTATCTCCATCATTAAATTAGTGTAGTTGTGTGCATGGACAAAAGTTCATAGGGATATGTGCTGGATAAGACCTATCAATGAAAGTGCAATCACAGTTCAATTTTATATTATTTTTTAACATTTTGACCAACTACTGGTCTTCCTCCTAATCATGAACTCTAAGTCAACCGCACAAATAGTGTCTACAGCACGGACGCTTTTATATACACAACCTTTTCAGACGCTTAAAACAATTCTGGCAAATGGAACCGGACAATGGTGGTTGAGGGGAAGTTTGTATAGCAAAAACCAGAAAAGAATACATCGAACAACATCCGTGAATAAAACTATACATTTATGCTCATGAAGATGACACGACAGCCTCAAAAACGTCCAGAACAGCTGCTAAATGGACCTTGCGGTGAGACTTTTCTCAACATCATTGTCAGGGCATTCCTTCAACAAGGGGTATTAGTCTGACATTCTTGGAGCTACCTTGAATCCACCATGTAAAATACATTTTTAATGTGGCTCATAGTAGGTGAAGACATTGCCATTTATAATTTGACAGCTTGTTCTCAAGTGTTTTAGAAATCTATCGGACCTGAAGCCCTATTATGCCATGTAAGCACCGGCCTGCTCCCTGAACCGCACCATCAGGAGGTCTCCTATCAGTGTTATGGATGTAAATCAGTTAAGATAATGGAAGACTCATTGATTCCCCTTGCCTTTGTTCAAAGCTAATGCAATATGCACCAGATTCATTACATCGCATTACATAGAACCAAATTACCGTTCATTCTTTTTTTTTTTTTTTTCAGGTTAACTGATTCTCAAATTATCCCTGACGGTGAGGAAGAGGTGCATGAGACTGAAGGCGCTCTGCTGGGCGATGGTCGGGTTCACTCATAACCACGTTGACAAATAGCTCTCTGTGAAAAGAGATGGAGCTCTGAAGAAAGGGATGACACTAAAAGCTAGACTATTGAATTTGCAAGTGGGGGATCATGCACCCATCCATTTAAATGTCCAGTGTACACAATAACCACATTGTGGAAGCCCCCTTTTTGCAGCTGCACATTCATCGGCAGCAAGGGGCAGGTGGGGGTCAGGGAGAAAGAAATAGCTGTAGCAAAGAAGTGGGGGCTTTGAGTGAGTGGCAGAGAGAATGAGAGGGAAAGACAGAAAGGCGGAGAAGTAGAATGAGATATACAGAAAGCACAGTGGAATAGTTGGAGTTGGTGCCACTTCTCAGCTGAAGTTGGCTTCATTTCCCGAGAGGCCAAATTAGTTTTTATTGGAAGTTTGGGGGGTAAGAGAGTTTGGGTGAGAGCTGAAAGCCAGGAGGAAAGGGGCACCTTAGAGGGAGGAAAATAAACGGTTTGTCAGCAAACTGCAAGCACTGACAATTCATGTGTACCATAGTAGTACAGCAGACCACTAAAGAGCATCCCGGTCCGCAGTAGGCCTAATAATCACATTGCGGTGGGCGAGGTTAGATAGACTGGCTGCTTGTGGTTCGTATCAAAGGAGCAATTGTAGCTTTATAATGTTGATTTCTTGTGCCTCTTGTGCTTGAGGTTGATGGTTACAACATTTATTGCAAATGTCTTTCATTTATTTCTTCTCCTCCAACAGCCTAGCAACAAAAGGAATCACTCAAATCTTCCATCTGCCCGCTGGTCAGTAAGCCCAACATTGTGATCTGGAATATCTCTATTTGATAGACGGCCATGACATTGTGCACAGACATCCATAGTTTCCAGACACAGTATCCTACTGACTCTGGTGATCCCCTGACTTTTCCTTGAGCTCCACCATGGGGTTGACATTCATTGTATAATGATATCAAGGACTTCTTAACCCTGTACGTGCCTGGGTATTTACTTAGATCAGTGGATGGAGCACAGCTGGTTATTCAGAGGTCTCGGTTAGTGACTAAGGGTGACCGGGCCGTTGCTGTTAGAGCCCCCAAACTGTGGAACAGTCTACCTATCGAGATCAGACATCACTAGTGTCTTTTAAAACTCTTATTAAAACATTATTTCATCATAAAGCTTTAATGAATGCTTGATATATGGTTGTGTTTTATTTTCCCAGGATAATGTAGGACAATTTATACTTTCATGTAACTTATTTCTGTTTCATGATGTGATGGTTTTCTTTTGTTTTTGTGCTGTTTTTTTTAAATTCCTCTTTTTTATTTCTTTAAAGCACAGCAAGAAAAGTGCTATATGAATAAAGTTCAATATTATCATTATTATTAGTGGAAATAATGATAATAAACATATTTCATTTTTCCAAATATAACCAAAAAAACCTGAAAAACTAATGGTATTACCATCAGTTCCAAGTTTACTTTGTATTCAGTGCTAATTGGAAATTGTTAGCATGCGAACACATCTAACTAAAATGGTAGACATGGCAAAAAGTATATACTCTATACTGAGCATGTTTGCATTGTCATTGTCAGCATGTTAGCATCTTTTAGCTCAAAGCATCATTGTGCTGAAGAGAAGCCTCTTGTTTTCTTCTACTCTGCTTTCATCAGCATCTCCGGTTCTTTCATTGTACATCTAACTGATAACAAAAGTTATCAGAGTCACTCAAGTTTTGTGTTTCCTTTATTCTTCCTCTGATCTTCCTTCCTTTTTCCCCCCTCATCTGACCTCTGACCTCTACCCTGGCCTGTCCTGTTAGCTAATGGACAGACTGACCTTCAGACTAAACACAAAGAGCCCCACTAGTTTGATGTTAAATGTCAAGGCATGTGGTTAACACTGATCGGCTTCAATAAGGAAGGATAACCCCAAAGCTGTTGTGACTGCTGAAGAATCTTTGGAAATCAAAGCTTGGTCTGATATCTGGTCCTCCTCAATCTAGCAGCAACTTGAACTTAACGGTTCCAGACCAAACGCATCTGTCTTTTGCCTGAAGCCAGACAAGACATCCCACCTAAATTCTAAGTCTCTCTCTATTGTGCTCTTCCAGACATAATGAAACAGGTCTTAAATTGAGAAAAAGGGGCCTGCCAGAATAAGCTGAGAGAATCCTATGCCTACATTTTAGACTTGACTCCTTGTAAGTCACAGAAGAGAGTTGAATTAAAAAAGGATTAGGAGCAGAGAAAGAATTAGAGGGATTAAAAAGGGATTCTGAGGCTGCTCCACAAATCCATAGCTGATGTGGTAAAAATGATTGGTTGTAGGTGCTGCATCTCATATTAACAAGACTTGTGAGGCACGGAGGCACGCTACTTCACACATAAGCAGCCGAACCAGCAGGAGCTCAGGCGCCAAACTGCCTGTATTTTACATGTTTGGAGTGTGGGAGTCAAGGGCCTGGCTTCCTACTTCTCCTGTGCTGATAGTCAGACTCCACTTGAGAACAGCTTGAATCCTGCACCGCTAACGCTGAAACAAATTGAGCTTGATAGAGCTCCAGGGGAGCTGCTGTGGCAGTAGTAACACTTACACCCTTTACCGGATTATAAATAATGCTGAGAGATCAGCAACATTTAAGTTTCCTCCCAAAAACACAACCAGGGGGAGGACAGAGTGACTAAATGTACTTCCTCTGAACTCACAGATGCAGACACCACAGAGTGTCCACAAGCACGTCGCCCACAAATGCGATCTTGAACATTACGGCACATACACATGAAACAGGTGGGTACTTTCCAGGAGGGGATTTGTTTGACTTGTTTGGTTGCTTTGGAGACAGGCAGTGATGCATGCGTGGGTGTGAGGGTGTGTGTGTGGCAGAATTGCCCGGGTGACAGCCAGTTGTCCAGTGGGTAGGGAGCAGGGTAAAAAAGGATATTAGCTGGCACTGGAGTCCTGGGATGAAGCTGCCAAACTGGGCAGAGCTTCAACATCAAGGACGCCCTCTGACCAGATTTTCCCAGCCTGATCAGGCCTCACCCCACTCCAGAATCTGGGTTATTATCTGACATGGCATCCAGTGACAATGACAGCCACTGACAGTAATTTGGGGTCAGACTCTGATGCAGGATCCAATTATTCCAGATTCTCAGGTCTCCTCGCAATTAATGCTGGAGTGGATGTCTTTTTCCACATCATCGCACACTTAGAAACTGGTGAAAGCTTGACTCCTGCCACTTCAGCTTGAAATCTTTGTTATTTCTGAAACAATGGACCCTTGATTTCAACAAAGGAGACAAAAGAAACTTCTCATTTCTGGTTGAGGACTGTCAACAAATGTCCCTAGCAGATTTTTATTAGCTATAGCTAGCTGACATGTGGTGGTAGAAAAGTCTTAAAGGTCCCATATTGTATAACACGAGATTCCTGTGTCTTCTGTGATTATACAGCAGGTCTAGGTTTTAGGTTTTAATACTGTGAAAGTGTCAAAGCACTCAGTCTGTAATTTTGTGATGTCACAACAAACTAGTCAATGCCCTCAGCCACACCCCAAGCCCCGCCCACCTGGACTCACCATCCAACCTTGCAGGATTTAATTTCAGTGTTTACCTGAAATCTGCTGTATTTTTATTGGAACCTTTGAAGTTGTGAGAAGAGAAAGGAGATGTAAAACTACATTGAGATGTTTTTTGGTTCTTAAAACCACAAATATATCTTCTTATGGCTGAAAACTTAGGATAAAATGTATAATATGGGACCTTTTGGATTTTTCTGTATGATGTCAAAAAGTGGCTAGCATTAGCTTACAAGCTACGATTACGAAAAACATCCCTATCTGTGATGAAATTCCATCTTAAGTCGTAAAGGTTTCAAATGAGCAAAAAAGAAACTCTAACGTAAATATTTGTGAGTTTCTTTCATGCAGAATCATCACATTAACATACTTCAGTCTCTTGAACTGCTTAAACAGTTTGGAGCGGGGAGCATCAAGTGGAATAAATGAGGAATACAACTAAAATGGACAAACCAGTTCTATAGAAGCCAGATGTCAAAATAGTGTGAGAGTTGTTTAGTCAACTTGAGGCTCACTTCCCTCCTTTAAGTGATATTGCGGAAGGCACTATTTTCCCAGTAAATATAGTGTTCAGCTGTTTTTCACTAGAACTGTTTTCCAGTGTGGGTAAAAAAAGATGAGTAAAAGTCCAAATGTCACACAACTCTCGACATGTCTCTTCCTAAGAGATGCTGAATTAGCCTTGCACTTTTCTCTTACCAATTAGCTGACTGGTCTGAACTGGATCTAATGATAATTGAAGAGGCGGCAGCGCCTCACACAGCCACTAATAGCTTTCTCTTTAATAAATCACAAGGGGCAATCACTCTTCCATTACCTTCAATCACACTTGCCACAATCACACACCATTAAAATGCTGCACTGTATAGATTATACATGATGACAGCAATCCAATCCTTCGTCCTTTCTATTATCTGAAGTAGAACCAGAGGTTGGATAATAACGCCTGGTGTGAAGTCAGCGCTTTAGTCCCACACACGCCTCATAACTGTTCAATCCTTCCTTTTGTTGGCAGTCAAGCTGTGTTTTCTAGCCTTGTTTCACATGTTTACCACACCGCTGCCCCGTATACTCAATCTATTCTACTAGCCATCTTAATGCTGAGCTCAGTTATTCCTCGCCACATTATTAGCTTTGACCTTTGCGTGTCGGTTCCAGCGCTGATACCAAGCCAGAGAAACTCTGCCAGAACCCGAGCCAGAAATAAAGGGGTAACACATGTTGCATTTTATGAACAGTCCAGCCGTGGAACCTTACTTATACAGTGATGAATACAGGTCTGTGGGGACTGTAAAACCATGCTAGGCTCTCCACACACAAGAGGATCCCTTCCCATCCACACCCTGCAGCTATCTCTTGGCCTGAACCCGAACTCTGTCCGTCTATATGTCACAGCATCCTCTTAATGCTCTCCTATTCCCATTCCCTTCTTCACCTTCATCCAGTGGGACAGCTCTAAACACATGCTCTCGTCCCCACCTTTAATTTGACCTGTATCTCCCCACCCATACTCGGCCCACTGACAGTAAGCTCTGGCAGCGCTGTCTCCTAGAATTTAAGCATACATACATACAACTGAACTACAAAAGCAAATACATTTTGTAGGAAACTTAATCACAGGCTGCTTTTTTTAATGAATGAATTGAAGCACTACATTTATTAATGGCAGCTGGGTGTCCACAAGAGTCCTGTCTGTACTTAGTTTTAGGCAACAAAAGAGATTTAGTTTTGATTAGGACTTGAATTTTTACTCTATTTAACCAGACAACTGTACGGTGGCCCTGAGAGCTCAATGCACTGCAACTCAAGAAAACACATGCAAATAGGTAAAAAAACAAACAAACACAAATGACTTCAGAAAACATCTTCATCAATTTGACAACACATGTGCTGCAAATACTCACAACACAATGGAAATGTTTCCAGGGGACAGTAAAAAGTGGCTCACCTGGTGGAGCGTGTACCATGAAGGCTTGAAGAGTGTGACCCATGGCCCTTTGCTGCATGTCATCCCCCCTCTCACTCTCTCTCTCTATTTCTCTCTCTCTCTCTCTCTCTCTCTCTCACTGTTGCTATTGTTATTTAAGCAAAAAATAAATAAATAAAAAAGTGATGAACCCGGCTGGGACACACTTGCATGGATGTATTATAATGCATCCATGCACACTGGTTGTTCAATGCCTTTATCTTCAAAAGTCACAAGGCATTGAACAACAAGTGAGTCCCGTGTTCATCATTTCTTAGTGTCTCCTGGAAACAATTGTGTTGTTTCAAATTGATGATGTTTTTTGAATGTGTGTCTTTCCCGGAACCTGTGCTGTGAGTATCCAAACATAATCTTAAAAATGTTTTATAATGCTGTAGTCACTCCGAGTGGATATTCCACTGCAAGGTCAGATATTCTGGCAGAAAAACGAATAAGTTGTCGTTGAGCATTTTATCGATACATTCATTATCAACACATTTGCAACTTGCCAAATATATAAATACACGACAAATCTTCATCATATCAATAGAAAACATGACCCGGTCACAATTAAGTTTACCACAAAAAAAATATTTGCTGTCGCTGCTTAAACGTAATTTCTAGCAGACAGGGTTTGGTTGTGTCTCACACTCCACGATTCCTCTAGTGTTACTGGTATCATGCAACCTCACCCCACCCACTCATTCACGAGCAGGTCACCTGTCCTCTCCCTCCACCTCAGTGATGACTTGCGGTCTAAGGAGTGGAGTCCTTTTCTGCCTTCTCAGCCTGTGAGTAATTGGTCACCAGTGGTTGTTAACACTCACTCAGTGGCTTTGTCAGTTGCTGTATGGCCAGAAACACGGACATTAGACTGGACATTATGAAAGCAGCACCAAATAAATGAATAAAATAATAAAATGGAGACCATGTATAAATCTCTGTTTTCCAATTATTAATATTATTATTATCATTATTATGATGCAATGATGAGGAAGTTGTGGTGTCACAGCGATGTGACTAACATGTGACTAACAGGAAGTACAAACTGCCTCCAGAGCAGCAGGGAGCAGTTTACTGTTTAGAGACTCATTAACATTTGATTTTTTTTTCTATTGTTGTCTATAAATGAAACCTTCACAGACCAGCAATGGTGGTGAAATATGGGGTTCCATTAGTGCCAAAAATATGTCAACACGCGCACTGTCTCTATCGACTGAACATGTGACAAAATATTTCTCTATGTCTGTTCAACTTTGAACTATCAAACTACTTTGACCATCAGATAGTGTGTTGATTACTCACCTGACAAAACGTCTTCCAGCCTCCACGGGGGGCGATCGACGGTTTTAACCTCCAAGGACAGATTACAGAATTACATTATTTTTTAAGGCACCTTATCAATATCATACTAATAATACCTGATTAATGGTTACAATAAAGATTAGTAAAATTGAAATGAATTAAAATGAATTTAAACCAGATCAATAAATACAGTTTGTGGCTTGTTGCCCATGTCCACTGAACTTCAAATTTTACTGATGACCTAAATTTAGTTGGGCTGAAAAATACCTATTCAATTTTAAAAGTAATACAAATCTTGATAATAAAAAAAAGTGATTAGACCATACTTCATTTCACAACATTTATTTATTTATTTTTGTATATTCAAGTCACAAATGGAACCCCGTAATAAAAATGACCAAGCTTTGTGCTGATTGCTGGTGTCACTTCAGAGGATTTATGAATGTTTAAGTAAACAAGACTGAAAGTCCAACTTCTCTAGTGGCCCCCAGAGACCTGTTGCTATCCTTAGGCCTCATCCTCACAAAGCCAGCTAAATATACGCACAATGACACTGTTAACATGCGAATACAATACACATCCACAGTACTTTCAGATCATTTTTGTAAAGATCGCTGTCCATACTGCAACACCAGAAACAATAAGAAGAGAGAGTCAGAGAGTTAAAAGGTAACAAAGCCAACAGTGTCTGAGCAGGCATATGTCATAATTTCCTCATCAGCATTTAAAGGTTGCATTGTCAGATTTATCCACTTTGCAAAAGAATAAAAAGCCAAAACTGATAGAAAAAAAAGATGTTTTGTCAGCAAAAAACCCTCCAATACTGTCCTCCATATACTGTAGGTCATTTGTCTCTGCCTGTTAGGGCCCATAGGACCACTTCCTGAATTATCACCCCTATTAGCGCCCTAGTTATACCCTTAAAAATCACTCTTAAACAATAGATAATAATAACAGAAATAACTATTAACTATAACCATTTAATGATACTATGGGAAATGTTTGCTTAGGTTTAGGCACAAAAACTACTTGGTTAGTTTTAAGGAAAGATCATGGTTTGGGTAAAAATAATCATCATCAAGGTTAAGATAATAAACGTGATTAAGGTTATAGAACGATGATCGTGATCGTGGTTCAAAGAAAGTTGGAAATGGAAAAGAAACAGTAGTCTCCTGTGTTAAAGTCCAATGTTTTGTCAATGCATCCATCCACCCTGATATTACACATGTACATATTGAAATCAATACTGAAACAGGTTTGGCTTAATTTCCTCTAACTTTACATTTTGTCTCACAAAACATAATATCAAAGTTCCCATACTGTGTAAGATGTTATTTTGTTTATAAGGCAGGTCTAGGTTCCATATTAATACTGTGAAATAATCAAAGTGTGCAATCCACGGACAAAATGATTCAAAAACTGTGTCTTAAAACGAGCCGTCAGGACTTCTGTAACTGATGTCGAGACAAAGCAATCATCGCTCTCAGCCATGCTCCCAGCGCTGCCCACCTGGACTCACCAAACAACCTTTACAGGATTTGTTTTTTTCCAACTGTTTACCTGAACTCTGCTATATGTTTATTGGATCACTCACAAAACAGCCAATCAGAGGAGATGCTCAGATCCTCTCTTCTGATTGGCTCATTGACCTGTTGTTACTAGAGCTCCAGAGAGAAGCCTGAGAGAGGAGATGTAAAACTACATTCAGATGGTTTTTGGTTCTTAATACCACAAGCAAATCTCCTTCTGGATCGACACTTCAAATAAAACAACAGAAAAGTGTAAAATATGGGACCTTTAAACACCATTTTACCAATTTTATTATTTTTATTTTACAATAATTTACACCAGTCACTATCTGTGCTGTCTGAGATGTCTGATACCTGATGGCCTAGACTTATTTCCACTCACAGTCAGATGTTGAATAGACTCTTTGTGTTTAATGTGGCTCAATTCATCAGTGACAGGTTCCAGAGGCTGTGTAGGTGATTAAATATTCAGGTCATTTTGGCTGCATTAAGAGGCGAATTCAATATATTTTTTAACCTCTGTCTAATTACAGTGTGAAGCTTCTGTCTGCATGCTAATACCTGATGGTAAGACACACACTGTGAATAAATCATTTCCTCAGACTGGACTTAGCTGGAATGAGCTAAATTGGTTGAACAAAGGTTGTTTTTCTTTTTCCACCACATTTAAAATCTGCCAATTTTCTGCCATGTTAATTCCTCGGAACATCACCAGTGGGCCTCACATCTCACGACATTAATTTCTGACTGATTTAGACCAAAAGTGGCAGGGGATGAATGGATTCTCACCAGTCTGACCTTGCTGTTCTATGGAGAGCAGTAGGATGTGGAGGGTATTGTCATCAGCCACTCTGCGCTTCCTTTCTCCACTTCCTACTTCCTGTCTGGCCAGTAGCACTCTGAAGGCAGAGTATTCCTCTGTCAGATGTTGGGAATAGAAAATGTGTGTGTGTGTCTGTCTGTTTGTGTGTGTTTATGTTTATTTCATTTTCATCTCCAGGAAAAGTCCCATCGATTCCCTTCCCTCTTTACTTATTCTGTGGTTCAAAAAGTGTTATCTGACCCAGTTTGTGCACAGCTGCACGCATGTATTCCTGACTGTGTGCATGTGCCGGATGTGCAGTGTGTGTGTGTGTGTGTGTGTGTGTGTGTATGTGTTTGCAGGGAGGGGGTTAGGGGGTGTTAGTAAGATAATATTATTTTATGTCATAATGTGTGAGAACATTTTCCTGTATGTTTGCTCAGGTAGAGGATGATAACAGATGGAGAGGCAGCAGGAGATGAAGCCATATTTATTTTTTCTATGAATTGCTGCTTGTGTGGGAAGTTTTCATGTTCTTTTGTCACACAGCGTCAAATAAAAAAAGTACAGTTTTGGTCTCATCAGACTATAGAAGCTTCTTCAAGCTGTAGCTGAGATGTCATGTGAGGTTTTTGAAATAGTGGATTTCTCTTTGCCACTTTCCCATAAAGCTGCAGCTGTTGAAGATGTTTTTTTGCACTGTATCTCTCTCTTTCACGGTTGTTGTAAGTCTCTTGGTGGCGTCGCTCACTTGTGTCCTTCGTGCATGCTCGCTCTGAGGATGGCCTGCAGCGGGCAGATTTACAGCTGTGTCATACTCTTTCCATTTCCTAATGATTGATTTAACTGGACGTCAAGGCGACTTGGAAATGTTCTTGCATCCATCCTCTAACTTGTACTTTTCAATCAGCGTGGAGTCCAAAAAATCGAGTGTGTTGCACCTTCCCGATACTGGTTTATTTATACTACAATCAACTGAAACCCCTTGAAAACTTGAGCAATTAAGTATATTAAGTATCTTGTATTTTATATTTGTAATTAATTTGGATGACTTTGTAGAGATCTTTTTTCAGCTTGACATCAAAGGTTTTTTTAAGTGTCACAAAGGCCACATTAATTCTTATTGTAAAACAATAAAACAATAAAACATGAAAACTTCCGAGGCGGGGAATACTATGTGTATGTACAGTATGTGTGTTTGTATGTGCACGAACACACTTCTGTCTCCTCTGTCGTCCTGCCAAGCTTAACGGCATCTCGCTGCTGATTCCCATCAGTGGCTGCCACAGTGATCTAGTGGCTGGGCTTTGTGGGCGAGCTGTTTTTAGACGGAGGGAATGTCACTAGATTTATGTGGCTAATGCCAAAACAGCTGCTGCCATGAATAGCTGAATGAGGCCTCGTAGTTAATATCCACATCCAGACTGTGTCATTCAGGAAATGTTGCAGGTGAAGGTTAAGACAATGGAAAGTGAACACATATTATGATATAGACAGCGTGCAGGTTATCATGTTGATGCTCTTACTCCCTATCTGTTTTTATCCCACACACACATATATATATACACACACACACACACACACACACACACACACACACACACACACACACACACACACACAATTTCCTCTGGCAGCCAGCTGGCATAGTGCCCATCTGAGTCCATTCTGAGGCTTGTCTGCCATTTATGTTCCCAGCTTGTCCACAGGCCTTCCTGCGTGTGTGTGTGTGTGTGTATGTGTGTATTGTGTGTGTGTGTCTTCCTGTGGACCAGTCCCTTGGCACACATAGTCACATTTCCACACCCAGTTCCTATACAGCTCCATCCGCACACCTCCCCATTCACCCATTCACACTGACATAGTACATCACACACGCAATTAACTGAACCTGCTGTTACTGGAAGTCAGCTGTGGGTGGAGTCTGTGTGTGTGAGTGGTGGTGGTGGTGGTGGTGGTGGGGGGGTGTCTTGGTGCATGCATGTATCGGTGTGGGTGTGTGTGTTTAAAAGACAAAGAGACACATAAAGATGAGATAAAGTGAAGAAATTGGGCTCATTATTCCAGCATGTAAATAATTATTTATAATAATTGTTCAGAGTTCCTATTGGCTGAGAAACTCTCAGTGACTGAGCTTTAGTGTGTGTACACATGTCAATGGACTTCTGGTCAGCTGAATTTGTAGACTGCATAGTTGCATATGAATAAACAACAAGATGCTGGTGTGTTGTTGAACCATCCATCCACCCTGACCTTCGCCCTCTGTGGACCTTTGCTATCGAAGACGAGACTCAAGACTTAATTGCAAAGATTTACTCGTCATTTCAAGTGTCTCTTATCCCGATAGAAGACAAATAAGTTTTGAGACACTTTCATTTACATCTAGCCAGAACATTAAAACCAGCAATATTCTTTCAGAAAGACACTAATCCTTACAAAACAGTCAGAAAGCTGCTTAACAGTGGGGAACATGTGCTCACTGCTGCTAACTCCTCTTCAGTTTCACTTCAGGCCTTTGTTTTGGAGAGTACAGTATTTTCTTTTTTTATTTAACTATAAAAAACAACCCTGTTTAGTCCACACACTCCTTCTATCATGTTTCAGATGTACAGTACATAATGGCCAGTCAGACTAGACTAAAATATCTCTGAGAAACCTGCCCCAGAGCACAAATCTCATTATGGTCCATCCTCTCTTTTTCCCAGGCTGTATCCATATCCGGCTGAGCTCTGCTCCAGTCCAGAGGGTAGTGGTAATACCTGAAGCTGTCTGATAAAACACTGGAGGAATATCTTATAAACCTAAGCAGTTCAGTTATAACATTAGCTGTGTTAGCTACCCAACATTTATCTATCACCGTGGATGAACTGCTTCTATAAACAACGAGCAGGACAGAAGCTGTATCTTCTTTGCAGCTCCAACACGCTCCGCCCCCTCACCCACACAGATCCGCGCTCTCGCAAACCAACTCAGATTTCAATCTCTTTTAAATGTTTCTTGGATGCATTTAGATTCAGCTTGATTTGCATTCGATAACGATCTGATTCACCCAAGATGCAGGAAGTAGCCTGAGTGTAAAAGAGTTTATATTATTGGGATCTGGCTAATGACTGATGCAGTAAATCTTCTTGGATAAGGTCTCTTCTCTGATGACATGCAGTATATCATTTGTCAGAAATACACAGATTCATTTGTTAATTCATTTAACAGCTGCACACTGTAGTTTGAATTCTTTTCTTAGGGACTATTTTCACCTGCGTATTGATACATATTTGGTGCTTTAGTGAGTATATCATATACAGCAGCACATGTGGGACTGACTCAAAGTCACAGTGCCAGTGTTGAGTTTGTATGAAGGAACATGCCACCCAGCAGAATGGTGTCTCTTTTAATAGGTTTTGGACAATAATGGAGCTGTAAGACACAGATATTACAGCCTGAATGGCTCAGGATGCACAGACAATACTTTTTTTCATGGGAGTTCATGAGTTTCTTGACAACAATAAAAAACAAAGGATACCACCAGCCTAATCCCTTACAGCAAATTCACTGAAATGTCATTTTTCTTTAGCTTTAACTTTAGCATCTCTGAGCCAGCAAGGAAAGTTTTGTTTACGATCATTTCCTCTCTGCTGTGTAATTCCTTTCACCGGCTGACGCATCCTGAGGTGATCTTCTGGAGGTTTCACGACTCACAGTGGACTCTGGTTGGATATTTGATGTTATTCTTCCACGTCAGACGCACAAACCTGAGCAATAAAAATCTGATCCCAGAGTCACATTGACATATTACTGTACTATGAGCGGCGACCAGAGGGAGCTGGTGTGTGTTTGTCCGCACATGTGGGTGTGTGGATCCTCTGATAAATCTTGGCTGTTAACAGGAGATGGAATATAGACCGTAATGCATTAAGACGGCTATGGATCTTATTACCAGAGTTGCCACACGCATGCACAAAACAATTTAATACACAACGTGGACCTTTATGACCCTTTATGCAGTAATCTCATTAGGAACGATGTTGAAAGTAATCAGTCTGGTAATCAAAGCTTTGCCTCTTCCTCGTATGAGTGCAGCAGCTTCCTCATCCTCTCTCTTATGTGCCATTGCAGACTGAAAACAACAGTGACTAAGACGAAAAGAGATGAGACGATAGACAGTCGAGGAGCTGTAGACAGAGACAGTCCTTCTTCCTTGCTTGCTTACTTCAGCTTAATTGTATTACTTAGCAGGATTCAGGATGTCTGAGTCCACGTTGTCTACCCACATGATGGGCTGTACCAACTTGAGCTTGTGTGTTTTGTTTTTTTTTTAAGTTTTTTTGTCTGTACACCTTATGCCATTCCTCTCTAATTATTTGTATTTGCACTGCTTTGGCAGCAATTTATATTTTCATAGTTGTTTTAGTTCCGGTGCTGATTCCAGCACAGATTGTGCTGTTTAAAGCACACAGATATTAAAGACATAGTTATGCATCGCTAAATCATGTTTAAAAATGTGACCTTTAATACAGCAACCATATCCGGCCATTCGAGTTCTGACACACACAAAAAAAGTGTATGAGTAAAAAGAAGATCATGGTACTTATGATGAAAATTTTGACCTTTAATTATCTCCGATATAAGGTCAATTAGTCAGTTTGTACTGTCAGCTCAGCTTCGGTCAGAATCAGGCTGCACTCTTTACACCTTTGTTAAAATTCAACTTTACAACACATCTATTTACACTGGTTATTATGTTGCTCGATTTTGATTTTAGTTTCAGTGTTTTATTGAAAATAGTAGGCCTACATGTTTAGTGTAAATTGTCACATGGCAACAGCTGTTTACTTCCTAGTTGCACCATGAAAGAGGTTAGTAAAGTATGTTATCATAAAGACAAGATAAAGATTTTTGGCACACATCATCTTTAAGGTGTCAAGTATTGGTACATGCATTTGCAATTACTCAACTCTGTTCAGTGTGGTCATAGAATGAGTAAACATGTTGATGGCAACTAAAGTGACTGGTGGGATGACGCTTTGACTTTGAGTTGCAATATGTTGGATCTAATGTGAGATACGGACTACGAGGGGGAGACAAGCCCAGTCATTTCTTTGTTGTGCATGTTTAGTTTTTAAGCCTTCTAAATATTCAAAGGCCATACAATAGCTGTCGCCATCTTTGATTTGTACAGTCAGCAGGTCTCGTCTGTCAGAAGGTCAGAGGAAAAGGTGACATTTAGACTGTGATGGTTCACACACACAGTGCCCATGTCTCTCTGCTCTATAGCAGTATTTACACTTCCAGGTGGTTTTAATTGCCTTCAAAGGAATGTGACATTTTGATAAATACAGTTATAGTTGTTTTCTTGCCGGGAGGAGACTGACATCACACTGCTACTTTGTGTCTATCCACCAAATATAAAGCTGCTTTCACCTTTTCTCTAAGAACTGAATTCTCTACTCAATTAAACAACAAATACTATAATAATATTTTTGGAAAATTATGAAAATTATTTTCCTATCACCTCTGACTGAATGTGTTAATATTTGTGTATTTATGTACCCTATGCCTTTCTATCCTCTTTTTTTCTCCTTGTTTTTTAAAGTAATTTATCCTCTAACATTTTCACTCATTTTATCACCTTTTGTACTTCATTTGGTTTTGTGTGCTGTTGTCTTCCCTAAATTACTGTATGTGTATTTCCTTTGGTCAATAAAGAAAAAGAACCAAAACGTTATAAGGCTGCCAGTTAGCTTAGAGCAGTGTTAAAACAACTAACCTGACAAAATCCGCAGCAAACTGACCACTAACTGACCTCAAATTGTCATATCTACAGTTTTTTTTTATGTTTTCTGTACAAATTAAGCAAAATGAATAACATGTTAATTAGTGAGCTTTAAAGGTGCTGGTAGAAGGATTTGTGAACTCTGCAGAGCAGGCCAGCTGTTTCTTCCTGTTTCCTGTAGGTTAATCTGACCTGTTGCCGGCTTTAGCCTTATATTTGGTGGAAGGTACGTTAGTGATATTGATCTTCTCATCCAACTCTTGGCAAGAAAGCAAATAAATTCCCCTAAGTTTTTTTTTTTGCCATCTCAAAATGTCAGAGTGAACAGACTTAAAGCTGCTACTTATTCATTCCTAGACCTTTTGAAAAAGCTTGGGACCTTGCGGTTAATGCTTTGGAATGAGAATTCAAGTTTTAGCTTTTTGTTGAGTCACACATTAAAGGTAGTAAAAAAAATAAAGATAAAACATATTTGAGGGTTAATTGCTGCTCAACCTGATTACCCTCTGTATAAACAATATGTGGAAGGCTACTGTCTTTCATCAGGGTCACAAACTAGAGGAAATGCAATGTCAGTAGAGTCAGGGAACAAAATGTAACTGTACTCTCAGAAATGAGAAAGTCAGATGACCAGACTAATCTTGAGTGATGGTGAAAAGAAGCGCCCCAATTGAAAGGAAGTAAAAGAAAAAGAGAGAGAGAGAGAGAGAGAGAGAGAAAGAGAAGAGCAAGAACTATACAGCTCAAGGACACGTCCTGTTTGTACTTTTTGTCACTCGTCCAAATTTCCGCACTTGAGAGCGTAAGTGGAAATAAATCAGCCGACGAGCCTGAATGTGAATGAGAATCAGCAGTGTTTGTGTGTGAGATAGTTGGAGATGGAGTACACACTCATCTATTACTGTTGTACCAGACAATTGAGTGAAAGACCATTTGTCACCCCCTCCCCCCACCCCCCAAAATCTGACTCCACCCCCTGAGCCTCCATTCACATTGTCCCATCTCAAACAAGTACCAGAAACCTGAACGGCCATAATTGGTGAAGTGCCTGCACTGGCTGACCGTCGCATCAGTCGTCTGTCCGCCTCGCTTTGTGTTTCGTTCCCTGTAATTTGACGGGCCTTTTTTGTTTTTCTTTGAACGTCCATCTCAAAGTTTCATTTCATTTTTTTTTCCCTCCCCGCCACTCCATCTGTCACACTCGTTGGTTTATCCTCCTCTTTCAACCTCCCATGTCCCAGCTTTCTGCGTATTCATTTAACTCTGCGGCCCAACGTATTGTGGTGAATGCTAATAGGTTCCCACACTCACAAGGTAGAATATAGTGAGGAGTAAGTGACTGTGTGTGTGTGTGTGTGTGTGTGTGTGTGTGTGTGTGTGTGTGTGTGTGTGTGTGTGTGTGTGTGTGTGTGTGTGTGTGTGTGTGTGTGTGTGTGTAGGAGGCTGGGCGGTCAGTCCACAGTTCCATTAGCCTGATGGAGTTTCTATTAAATTAGAAACTCTCTCTCTATCTCTGTCTCTCTCTTTCTCTCTCTCTCTCTCTCTCTCTCTCTCTCTCTCTCTCCCAATCACATTAGTGCTCTTATCTCATTTGCGGAGGCTCTGCAGGCAGTGAGGGGTGGGGGCAGAGGAGGGGTGGAGTTATGATCTGGAAGCGGACAGGAAAAAGGACAAGCCCTCGTAAATAGAAAGAAGCAGGGCGGGCAATTGATGTGTATCTAGAGTATGTATGTGCATGAGTGTACAAGGAATGACTCTGAGTGTGAGTGTGTGTGTGTGTGTGTAGGACATGCTTGCTACATATGGATTCATGTGTGTGATGTGTTGAATTTTTCAATTGTCAGGGATGTTAAAAGTGAAATTGGTCCATCAACAACTCTGACGGACACGGCTGCCTTTAATGCTGCCTGATGACAAAATGCAGCACAGACCGGCTGAGACGACAACTGTGTGTGTGTGACCGTCATTCTAAACAGCCGGTGTCAGTAAAACACACAACGTGGACAGTGTGTTGGTTCTTACTTCTGCTTTAGGAATTTGAGTTTGAGACTGAGATTAGTATTAGATTAGTTAGGGTCTAGTTTGGGATGAGGATAAAGTGAATAATTAGTTCGTACCCAGTTAGGTGAAATACTGCTCTCATGTCTGCTCAGTAATTATATGCCAGAACAAAGAGGTGGTTAGCCTCTCTTAGCATAAAGACTGGAAGCAGGGGTAAACAGAGAGCACTAATTAACCTGTTACATCTCATTTGTTTGATCTGTTCACAAAGGGAAATGTAAAAACAACAATTTGTGGTTTCAAGAGGGAGTCACGAGCGGTCACGGTTTCTTCACGAACCTGAGAGCGGCGACCTCGGGGTGCCGACAGGAAGTCACTGCCTGTGGCTGTTGTTTGGCAAGAAATAGCTACACCACATACCGCACAATAAAACCCACATTTGAGGGTTTGAGTGTAAATCAAACAAACAAGATACAACTTCACACTGAGATTTAGAGGTGCAGGATTTTTTTTGGACCGGTCAACAGTAGCTGTTTCACCATGCTTCCAGTCTGTATGATGATGTCTGTAAAATCAAGTTAACTGCCTCCTGGTTGTAGTTGCATATTTAACATACAGACGTAAGTGTGGTATCAATCTTCTGATTTAACTCTCAACAGGAAAGCAAAAAAGCATATGTCGGGGCGGGGCTAAATAAACCCGAAACATGGTCAGTACAGTTGAAAGATGCTAACTATGTTAACTGTTCTGACCTGTCTGCTAGTCTCTGATTCTGGTCCCTCACCTGAGTCTGGGTCTGACTGAGGATCAAACATGTGGCTGAGTCTCTCTGATGTTTCCTTCCCTTAACCATCCTGATACTCTCTGCTCTTTCACCTGTGCACCTACAGCACAGCAGCGGTGGTGGGCGGGGCACAAGGAATGATCCAGATTTGTCAATGAGGAAATAAGAGTAGATGTGCTTTTATGTGCTTTGTGTTTTTATGAGGGGAAACCGTTTTAAACTAAATATTAATCATAGCAGCGTATTTTCACACAGTTTAAAACATGTCTAGAGAGGAACTTTAACTGTCAGAGATTTTATCCCACAGGCCATTTAAATCACTAAAACACTTCATTTTCATTGTTCATTTTGACTAATTGCTTGTGGGCTGCTATGAACCAACATCAACGCCGTGTCCTTCACTTTCTTTTTTTTTGTTATCACGAAAGATCAGCGTGAACAGCAACATAATCTCCTGAAAACATGGTTCATTATGTAGGTCCTATAAAAGTCAATGTAAGGGTTCAGGCAGTGGATGTAATCAGGATCTGTCATTAGAAAATACAGTGTGTTGCTCAAGCATGTGTGTGTGTGTGTGTGTGTGTGTGTGTGTTCACTAGCAGACATACAGGGATGTCCAGCCACAGATGATAGAAGTAATGACTTAGTGGAAACTTAACGAGAGCTGAGTGAGACGAGAGAGAAGAGATGGATACATGGAGACAGACTTGCATGGAGACCTGCCATGCTGAGACGATGTGTCCCTGGAATGTATAATTATCAGTGTGCCAGTGTGTGTTTGTGTGTGTGTGTGTGTGTGTGTCTTTGTGTGTGGGTGTGTGCAGGCGACAGTGAGCCATTAGCCAGGTTTAAATGAAGGTCTGCATCAACAGCAACTATTCTAATAATGACCGGCTTGGTCACAGACAAACTAATGTACTGGTGGCGTCTGCTATGTCCTATTGTGTTTGTGCATGTGTGTGAGAGTGCGTGCATATAGCTGAGTAAGGAAACATACCTCTTAAATTGTCCAAGGTGACACTCGGTCTCTGTGTGCAGACATCCCTTATCATGCACTTCTGGATGTGATAGTGTTTCTCTGTTTTTGCTGTCAAGTACACACACATCCAGGTGAAACAGCATTCATCACAACAATAATATGTGCTTGAAAACTTCTACAGCATGATTTTCTCCTGCGTAATTATATGTTAGACTTTCAAAGAAGAATTTTTATATTTCGGATAAATGGTTCCTTGTTAAACGAATGCCTCCTTACCAACATGTGGCCTCATATATATGAGCATGCACTTATGCAAACACACACACACACACACACACACACACACACACACACACATACAAACACACACACACACATACAAACACACACACACACACACTAACACACTAAGATACACACTTGCACATGGATTCGGGGAACAGTCCCTCACCTCTAAATCACTCGACTACTGATTAAATCCAAAGCTGAAGTGGTTACAGGTAGTGACCTCACCGCTTACCTCATCCTTTAAACCTCTGTGATTGGTTAATAGTTAATGTGTGCAATTTTCTACCATCTGTCTCAATAATTGGCCCGCTCCCTTTGTTCTCTACTTTTCTAAAGTCCCTTTCATTGTTGTTTAAGACCATTCATCTTTTTTCAGCCTTTCTTCTTGTCAGCTGTTTTTGATTGTTTTCCCCCTGTTATTACATTCAAATGCCATCCCCTGCACAGCAGATACTCTGTCAAACACTGACTCCACAGCAGCCGCGGCGAGATAATGTGCTTCAAAGCTCATTTAATTCAACATGCTGTATAGTAGTAGTAATATTTGCTTCACTGTAAGGGAAGTTCTGCAATCAGTTATCTGGGCAAAAATAAATCTGCATTAAAGATTCCCGTTAATTTCAATTTAAGTGAACAGTGACTTGTGAAATCAGCAGTAAGCCTTTACAATCCCTATTTTTTCCCTCCCATCATCCACTACTGGTTTCTCCACCAGTCTGTTTTATATCACCATGCATGTAATAGTGTAACTTTGTTTCTTGTGATTTTAGTAGATGAACGTTATTTAAGGAACTGCAGTAGTTCGGTCATTTGGACGGCATCACACAGAAATGTATTATATGACATACTGGATATGTCCCTATATCAAGAGTAATGTTGCCATATATGTTACATATAAGGTGATGTATTATTATCACATATATACATATACATCCTCTGGATATATGGAGATATAGGTTAACGTTATATGAAATACCCATAGCAAAATTTGTATGTGTACATATATTAAAAATATCTGTAAGATGACATTTTATACAGTATAGCATGATGTGACCATATGTTAACAATATATATTTAATTTATATATGAAAGTATATTAAAACAATACACATTAACAAGTTCTATATGTTTTATATATGTTTTTCTTATAAATTTCAAATTAATTTTAAACATGTCTTTTGGACCTTACTGTATGTAATATCAATATATATTAAGAGGCTTTGGGATAGATACATATTTATGTAACATATGTCTACAATATAAACATACATACATAAACATGTGTATTTGTTTGGGCTAGAAATACATGTCAATATATGAAATTGGTCCAATTTCTAATAGGTTTTAAAATTTTACATGTTTTTATTTTATATGTACATACAGTATGTTTCATATATGAAAATTCAATGTATGTATATATATTACATTTGTCAATGGGTTTTTTTGTCATTTATAATGCCCTGTGCAGCAGCTTCTGTTTTCTATGGCACCAGATTGTCCTCTCATGCACTATTATCTTTTCTGTTTGTGTGTTTATACTTTATTTTTATCTCCTGCTGAATACCCTGAAAAGTTTGTGCTGTACTGATAAACTTTCAGAGAAGGATTATTAAGAACTAATCTAATCTAACCTGCAATGTTTGTACTGGAAGAGATACTTTTCTTTTTTTTTTTTTATACCCAAAGCATTTTGTGAAATTGATGCTGAGGAGAAAAACAATACCACCACCCCAGGAGTCGGCAGCTTTAGAAACATCTCAACATATTAACATGCAGTAATAGAAGGCGTCTTGATTAAGATCAAACATCATTTATCTCTCCCAGGATCTGAACACTCCATTTTCATTTGCACAGAGACAGATTTTAAAATTGCAACTAACTCAGATTTCAGTAAAGGTACTGACAATTTTAAGTATTATTTTTTCTTTGGTTTTGCTGATACCCAGAGAGAGACAAAAAGCTGTTTCCCAAATGTTACTAAATAATCCTGACTTCAGTTCAATGGAGCACAAATACAAAGACTTTATTATCATTACCACTGTACTGATTGATTGGCCTTCTCTCTCCTGACTCCCAGTCATTCACCCATCCAGACTATGATGTGTGTGTATGTGTGCATGTATGTGTTGTTTATCCCAGGATCTCCTTTCTCTAGGTCATGGGAATCAAACACAGTAGCAGACAGTAAACACAGCTGGGGTCATGTGGATGGGGGGATGTATAAGTTTTATTTGGTCGTGGTCAGTTCTTCTGAAAGAGCCTTCACACTGTGATTGGGGCAGAATAAAGTCACAGGGGGTGTCTCAGTCTGTTTCAAAGATGTGTGTGCAGGCAGCGTTATCAGTGGTGAGACTAAAAGTGCAGGGTAATGCTGCATTGGTTTTATTCATTTGTGCTGCATGTAAATATCACAATAATCATGGACTATCTAATCATGGTCCCATATTTGACACTTCTTCAGTGTTTTATTTGAAGTTTTGATCCATAAGAAGATATATTTGTGGTTTTAAGAGCCAAAAACCATCTCAGTGTAGTTTCACATCTCCTCTCTGAGGCTTCTCTTTGGATCTCTAGTAACAACAGGTCAGTGAGCCAATCAGAAGGGAGGCTCAGAGACACTCAGAGAAACCAAATCCTGCAAGGTCGGATTGGTGGGTCCAGGTGGGCGGGGCTTGGGGCATGGCTGAGAGCGGTGACTGCTTTGTTGTGACATCAAAAAGAAGCATGACGGCTTGTTTTAGCTCAGTTTCTGAATACAGGTTGTGTGCACTTCTCTGTGGACTGAGCGTTTTGATACTTTCACAGTATTGATATAGAACCTAGAGCTGCTTTATAATCAAAGAAGACATAGAAATCTACCTTTATACTAAATGGAACCTTTAAGAAAGGAAAAAAAAATAGATATTCATCATTTTTTGTTGCCTATTAGTTTTGTGCACCTTCATAACATTTTTCTTTATTCAACCGTCAGTGATTGACAGGCGCCGTCCCGCGAATGCAGCCCTGTCTCTTGGAAATTACATTCATAAACGACTAATTTGCAACAGTAAACACATTTAGAGAAAAAAATATAGCTGCCCCAGTAACAGTTTCATCAACATAATGATGAGATCTTTTTAGCTGTTGCAATTTCAAGCATGGTTTATGTTTTTATGGTTAACTGATGTATGAGACAGAAGTCTGTTCACATTTAAAGGAATAGTTAATCATTTTAGGGAAATATGCTTATTCGCTTTCTGGTAAAGAGTTTGATGCATCTATGGCAAATTGTTTTTTGTGTGTGTGTGTTTTTTTTTTTTAAAATAAACAAGATATATGAGAATTGTTGAGCTTTAGATGTGTTGGTTGGTGGATTTTTTTCTACTATTTGACAGAGCCAGGTTGGCTGTTCCTCCCTGTTTCCAGTCTTTATGCTAAGCTAAGCTAACCAGCTGTTGGCTGTAGCAGACAGACAGAGATGCAGGTTACTGTTCCTCTTTCCTAGAAAGGATGTTAACATGCAATGACCACACACACACACACACAGACACACACACACACACACACACACACACACACACACACACACACCACACACACACACTAATAAAAACAGGCTCCAGGTCAACAATGTCATGTCCATGTCCTCAGCTAATGGAGTTTGAGCAGCCTGCTGTTTGTTATCTGCTCTGCTTAACACACATATGGTCTTCTGAGAGATCTCTATCAGTCCTGAAAACACATGAGACCTGTGTCTGTCTTTTGTACAAGGGTCACGTGTGGATGTATGTTTGCCTTGAATTACAGGTTTTGGATAGAAACCTATGGAGTCTTTAAGGGGCTAAGATAAACAGCCTCTTGTTGAACTTGCTCGCCAGACATTTTTGAGTTTTTCCAAAACACTTTGAGAGGATTTTATTAGCTTCATATATGGTCTGAATATTGGAGCTATGTAGATCTTTGTTACCATCCACTGCCTGTGGGGGTAAAGGTTAAGGACCAGCGAGTGTATATGATGAGTTTATCTCTGCATGGTCTCTGAAGCTGATGTGTTTGACTGACAAACTGTCCATCCGATGGATGTCCCCCCTCCATTACATTCTCTAGAACAGTTCACGGATATCGGCTTCACATAAAAGTAGCTGCTCACTCTCTGCCTTTCCTCATGTCGCTAAACACATGTCAAAACAACATTAAATATATCTACGCCATCTGGATTAGTTGCGCAAGAAAAAACAACGGGAGACAGTAAACGTGAAATTACACAGGATAAAAGCTGGAAAAATAACATGCTAAGGAAAATAAGTTTAAAATGTTTGAACGTAAACTTATTCCCTGCGGCCTTGTCTCCAAGAAATTAAGTTTATACACAATTAAACTGCAACAGCAAATAGTTTTTGCAGGAAATAATTGCTGGATAGATTATGTTCAGAGGCAAAGTACTTTTTTAATTAATGAGGCAGTACATTTATTAATGGCAGTTAATAAACAGCATCAACAGGATGTGGCAAACACACTGCCCAGAGACCGAGATTCACATCCACAGTCGGTTTAGGCAACAAAAGCACTTTGGTTAAGGTTGGGGAAAGATCATGGTTTTGGTTGATCAGATATTTTGGCAGAAAACAAATACATTATCTGTGAACATTTGCTGATATGTACCAACATATTTGTGAATTGCTAGATAAAAAAATGAAAATTTCCTCATTATGTTAATAGAAAACTTAATCTCATATGTTTCATACAAAACATATTTTGCTGTTGCAGTTTAGTAGTAATCTCTAGGAGACTGGGTTGTGCACTAATGTTGAGTTTATAGTCAAAAACACCCATTTAGCAGATTCCAAAGCTTGATACGTAAACACTTGAATTTTGTGAGTATGAGCTTCGAGTGCATCCAGATGACAAAACACTTAAATGGGAAGTTTTTATCTCCAGTGTGCAGTTTGATAAAGGGCACAGATGGCTGCAAGCATGTGTCCCAGTGGTTACTGCAACATTTGCAAAATCTTATCAAGTTTGCTGAAAGGATCTAGCTGAGTTGATAAATTGACTGATATCGTTTTGGAGTTCTGAAATGTGAGCATGTTTTCCTCAAAACAAGTAAGTCAGCATTGACACTTCTGAGGAAATACACTTTAAAGGAAACGTTTTGGTAATTGTACTGAGGCTATTCACTATGAGCAGTGACAGGAGTTAGAAGACAGTAGGCTAAGGCTAGAGCCAGAAGACAGTTAGCTTAGCTTACAACAAAACTAGCCTTGTCCTAGCATAGAAGAAATCCACCAATGGGCGTCTCTAAGCTCATGTCAATCGTTTATGGATATAGTGATTTAATTAAGGGCTTTTCTTTTCTTTTCTTTTCTTTTCTTTTCTTTTCTTTTCTTTTCTTTTCTTTTCTTTTCTTTTCTGTCATTTGTTTATTTAAATTAGCAAAAAAGTGAACACTACAGGAGGACAAAATTCTTATACATATTTTAATGAATCAGTCCTATTCCTGGTAAACTTGGTTTCTTGGGGGAAGATATTTACTGGACATTGTGATAATATTCGATTATTTTCCAGTATTTTACATCATAGACGTGTGAGAAATGATGGGCAGGGTGGTGACTAACATTGTTACATATCATCCTGTCTCACCACAGCCCATCCTCAAGACACACACACGCACAAAAATGCTACACTAGCACCACTTCCTCCAGTAGCAGCACGTAGTTACAAACGTAGTTGTAAGAGGAAGGGGCTGATGTCACCTGAATCTCTTCCTCCCCTCCTGCACTCCACCCCTCCACACTTCCACCACTTCTCCCAGATTTTCCGACCTAAACGTGTAGTCGTGGGAAGGAAAATAACTTAGAAATACTCCACCCAAAGCAGAGCACTTTAGAGCAGTACGCCAGATAACACAGCCACTTCTCTTAGTAGTATCTGTGTCTTGACAAAGGAAAAAGGAAAGAAGGGATTAAGTTTACATTAAATGAGCAAACAAATAATAAAAGAAGAAATCTAATTGTGATAACATGAAAGGCAGGTTCAGCTATTATATAAGCTATGCTAGCATCTACCTCAGTGTGAACTCATGGGTCACACATTATTATGAGTTAACATTTCCTATTCAGTTTCCTTACTGAGCGAGCAAGCCTGACATTAAAGAGCTGCCACTTTGTGTGTGTGCATGCTAGTGTGTGTTTTGCATGTGTGTGTGTGTGTTGCTCCATCAGTTACTCCACTCCACCTGGGGATGATGAATTTGTATGACCTGTGACCCCTCCATCAGAGTAGCTGGTGGTGAGTTATGCCTGTGGGTATCTCTGCCAACTAAATCATTTAGCTGAAGTGACTGCTGGTAAAACATCATGGAAATTATTACACAGGGCTGTAAAAAATAAAAAAATAAAAATACAGTTCTGTGCTTTGAACTGTAGCTGATGACAACTGTTGCAAGTGTGAGAACGGAGATTTTTAGCTTGGTAAAATGTGACTATATTGCTCATGCAAATACATAAATATCTACAGTTGTACTTTTGCTCCTTTTTTGCTTATTTAATTACACTCAGTAGTTTATAAAGGTGCATGTAAAAAAACTAGATAGGTGCTATATAACCGACATTACTCCGAGTCAGACCATTGACTCTGCAACTTTTCTCCACTTTTTCTACCATTATGCTACATTTTAACATTTACTATTATCCTATAATTCCCATTTGTGGCCTCAGCCCATTAAAATTTACATAATCTTGCTCTAAGCTGCTGCAACACTGAACGCTACGCTCCCCATTACGCAACTCATACTTTTCTTAAGGATTTCCCTGACCCTGACCTTTATGTTTCAGACTCCATGCCACCAGTCCATAAAGCAGGCCCAATCCAGGACGACCCTAATAACATCATCAAAGTTACGCCAGGAACACACTGGCTGTGTTGCATGTGCATATCTCATGCGTCGCTGCTACTGCCAGCTCTATCTTTCTACATAGAGTTTGCCTTGGATAACAGCCATCAGCAGGCGGCTCGAATGTTGGATTTCTTTTCATTATAAATTAATTTCTGATTTATTTTTGACAACATGTCTCCATATACAGCTGCTAAAATGGTTCAAATATATATTTAGATTTTTTCATGTCTGTGTCATATTCAGATTCAGCCTTGACATAGAAACTATTTTGAAATGTGTTAATTTCATGTAATGTTGCTGGCATGATGTGAATTTGACTATCAACAGGTCTTTTCCCTGGGAACCACACACATCATGCATGAAAAATGGGCGCCAAAATAAAAACCAAGACGTTCCGCAGCCACCTTGCACACGCCGCACAGCCAGCATGCTCCCGGCCTCATTTTCTCAGACTTGACAAAACTCCTCCAGAGCCACAGCAGACAATACGCAACTGTTTTCGCAAGCTGAATAGTGCTCCTTTTAATGAGTAAACTGATCTTCATGTGTTTGGGTGGTGGGTGTCTTTCATACAGTAAAAAAAAAAGAAAGAAAAACCAGCTGATTTATGGTGGCAGGTGATACTCGATGTTAGTGTTGAGAAATGCTTCTTCCAGTCAGAGCCTGCACGCTAGAAGTGATATGTTTCACACTATGTTTGTATTTTCATGCAGTGCTGTTAAATTCATCTCATCTATTTCTGAACATGCACTGACCCCAAATATTTTCATGTCATGGACTCAGTTATAAACATCTCCAGATCCAGATCTGACTGATATGGGAGCTGCATGCAGAAAGATGAATCTTGTTATTTGCAATGAATTACAGTGAAGGTGATGAAAATGAGGCCAGAACAGAATGGAAACAGGAACAGAGGTCACTGTCGGAGCACACTGCCTAATAGGGATCATTATAGTGAATTGCTTGAGGACCTCCACTTTGAGAGCCACTGGTCTGGAACCATGGTGGCCAGATAATAAACCACTCCTTTCCGCTTCAGCCTCTTTTCTTCCGTCTTCCGTCTTTTCTTCTTTCTTTCTCCTTTTCAGGGCCCTTCTCCTCTTTCTCACCACCCAATCCATCATGGCTTTGCTCTTTGCCCTTGTGGCTGTCAGAGGGGAAGAAATGGTCACAGTGGTGAGTAAACCGCGCTTCTTTATTCTGCACTGAAATACACATAAAACCCTAATCCAAATATGCCAATTACAATATCCATTAGCAATGACAGCAATAAATACACAGCAATGGAAACAGTAGAGAAAGCTGGTTATTATATTGACTGAAATGCATCAAAGTGAAATCAGTCAATAAGTAAATCAATGAGTCTAGTGATTTATACATCCTGAGATCCCTAGAGGTCAATACATATTGTTCTGCATCCAGGATATTTGCTGTCATGAACCCACAACATTTTGTGATTTATAGCACTGTTCTTCCAAATCAGGAAAACATGCCTGAGAGAGGGATGTTCATGAACACTGTCACAGCTTTGCATTGCTAACAGATGAGTAATAGGCTTACAAAGAGGCAGAGGCAAAGTTACAGTCAGGATGTAAGGAAGAGTAAATCCACCTAGATTACGTGCTGCAGCTCTGAGAGACGACCTGCCAATCAAACTTTCATTATCCCTTAATTTGGTATACCCACTCGTCCTTGTACTGCCGTGCTTGCCATTGTTAACTTTACTGTAGGCCTAGGTATGGCTGCAGACAAAAACATGGTGTTGCCAGGTGCTTTTCAGAAGGGGCTTACAGGTGCATCACCACTGTGGTTGTATGAACCAGTGTTTTAGTATTGGACTTGAGCACTGATGATTTGACTCTGACTCTGACTTGAGCTTTTGGACTCAAAAGTTGGAGATTCGGACTTGGAATTTTTTCGTTATTTTATTTATTTATTTATTCGTAATAGTTCATAATAATTTGATATATGATATTGATAACTATATTAATTTGTAACTTCATTGTTAGTATGTATAGTTATTGTTAAGACACACACCGAATCAACCTTGATGACTCGGACCCGGACTCAGGATGACTCGACTCGACTCAGAGTCTTCTTTAGTGACTCGGACTTGGATTAGATCTGGAGACTCAAGACTTGACTCGACTATAACACTGCTTTGAACAAATGACCAAAATGTGTTTTTACACTCCAATTTTCTGACCATACATAATTTTTGTAGCAGGTGCTTTTTTCTGTATTTTTTGTGGAATCTTTTGAGCCACAACAGATATCGCTGTGCATACTACTGCTTCTGCCCCAAACATAAAAGTTCTACTCTCTATGAAACTGAAGAAAAGTGAAAATACTGTTGGACACTGAGTTACATGTTTATTAGATACACAGAGTTCAGTCCAATAGCCATGCAATCCCCTGACTCTTTCCATTAACACTTTTGTGGTGGTTTTTGTGTCAGAGATTTGTTGATTAAACTGTGAAATGCATCATTTTTGAGGCTGTAGTTCTTACTTCTGTCAAATTTAGTCAGTGTAACGATACATATCTGTGACAAAAGGACCATGGAGGTGACTCTTCTCTCTGACTGGTGACTCCACTCAAAAACAGTCTCAGCAGGTGAACGTATTTCTTGCAGGGCTGCGGTTATCAGTCCCATTATGGCAGATTCAGGGGTAGGATCCCAGGGGGTTCCAGGACGACTGATTTGATAGGAAAGATGACATTCACATCACTTTTTCTTGTGAAATACCGGAGAGTTTTACCTTTCAGGACTCTAAAATCTATATAAAATGAAATGTTTAGAGAATGGCACATCGCTCTTTACTCACAGTTCATAGATGTCAAACCTGTAATAATGAGTCACAACGAGGCGTTGCTTGGTTATAAAAAGACACAAGCAAAAAAGCCAGTGCAATTATTAATCGTCCAAGTGTACCTAATGGTAATTGGTAACTCAATGTACATTGATGTACGTGACAAATTGAGTATGTAAATGGGCATTTCATTTTATTTTAAAGTATTACATTACTGTAAAAATGACACACACACACACACACACACACACACACACACACACACACACACACACACACACACACACACACACACACACACACACTTTGGCCTGTAGTCCACTTGCTGAGTGACAAATAGCCACTGAGTCATGGCATTGATCTCTCCACAGGAAGTAGCCATTAAAACAAAGCGTAAAGTCACTAACAACGATGGGGGACTTTCACTCGTAACTCGACTCCTGGGAATTCATCAATCCTCTTAAAAATGGTTCAGTATGGCTTAACTTGAAGCTCAACATTTCATGGCCACGCGCACACACACACACACACACACACACACACACGGTACAGTAACAGACACACCCATAAGCAGAACAGGCAGCAGAACTGTATGAAAGACGATACGCCTGTTTACTTATTGACCTTTCAGTGAACTGCGGTCGCTCTACCACCCATGGCGCAGTGTCCCCGTGCGTAGGCCGAATAACTAGACATAATTACCCGACTCATATGGAAATCCTCTGAAACACAAGAGAATCGCCACAGTCAAGCAGGGTAGGCAGACGCAATCTGATGAAGCCCTGTGATTTACATAAATGGAGATGAGAGACATGAAAGATAAAATGAAATGTAAAAAGCCTCATATTTATCGTCTGATTTTGTGTGTCTCTGTGAACTTGTGTGTGTGTGTATATATGAGTGTGAGATAGAGTAGGAGGAGTAATTACAGGGACACCAACCTACACTCCAGATACAGACAGAGATAGATGGATGAATAAGAGATCAAAGAGAGAGTGGGGTGTGTGAACCATGAGGGGTTATAATAAGATGGACAGCTGCTTCTCAGTAATGGCCAACATGCTTCGTCCTCGGCAGAGACTCCGAAATTTAACCCAAAATATTGTCACACATTAAACATCTGCAGATGACTGGTGACTGGTTGTATTGCACACTCAATGGATGATTACATCATGCAGTATAATCCAACATGACACGAAGGGTGCACAAAGGTAATTCCCTATTACCACCACTTTAACCTTGAATCAGGTCGGGAATCAAAATAAGCCTTCACATAATGGCAGACTTTGGGGCAGCAACAGGTACTCTTGTCATGAGCACTCCTGTTTTGCCCTGCCTGGCCCTTTTGCTTACCCCTTTATCTCCTCTTCCTTTTCAGGAAGCAAGTAAACAGAGTGGAGGTCATCAGCCAGAAGCAGATCACCCGGGCTGTGGGCTGGGCAACCCTTTAAAAGCTTGCCTGCTCCCTCTCTCTCTCTCTCCCATCAAGCATCCCTTCTTTGTTTGTCTCTTGACATTTCCCTCATCCATGCATTCCCCTACAATAATGGTTTTTACTGATTATATATGTACTGTTTAGGTTTGGTTAAGTAAATAAGTTACTTTAATAAATTAGTTTTGTTTTTTGATTCAAGCATGTGTGTTCTTCCTCCTTCTTCTTCTGAACTCTGTGCCAGTGTTCATTTCACTCCTCACCCTCAGAAAGTTGAAGACTCTTCACCAAGGAGGACTGAAGTGGTTGTGGAGGCTCATGGTGGCCCAGCTTACTACTAATACTCTTTATGATGGCTTTTCCTTTGATTTGTCGCAGGTATCACTGTTCCCACATTGTATATAGAGCTAGCAATTAATATTAAGCTATTTGTCTGACATTTACTTTAAACTGTTCAAGATATTGCCTGATATTGTTACAGCACATGTTGTGGAATAACTCCATGTTAAAGGTCTCATGTTGTATAAAGGTAGATGTCCATGTCTTTTTTGATTATAAAGCAGGTCTAGGTTCTATATCAATACTGGGAAAGTATCAAAGCGCTCAGTCCACAGAGAAATGCACACAGCCTGTATTCAGAAACTGAGCCTTAAAACCAGCCGTCAGGACTTCTGTAACTTTGTGATGTCACAACAAAATCAGGCTCACCGACCTGTTGTTACTAGAGCTCCAGAGAGAAGCCTGAGAGTGGAGATGTAAAACTACACTAAGATGATTTGTGGTTCTTAAAACCACAAATATATGTTCTTATGGATCAAAACTTCAAATAAAACACTGGAAAAATGTAAAAAAAAAAATTGGACCTTTAAAGCATGTGCACATAAACAGAAAATGTTGCCTGTAAAGAGGTCAGCTTTCTCTTGTGTTACTTATGTTCACTAAATGTTGTATCATTGTTTATGCACATGCGTATACATCAGAACACTCCTCTGTGCCCCTGCTTTTCAGTGACCTTCGCAAGTGGTTTCCTTGGTAACCATGACTCATTTCCTGGCCAGAGTGATTGGATGATGTGAGCCCATCAATGTTCCCTTTGGGATCTTCATAATGAACTCTGCCTGGCACTTTAGGGAATGAGGAAATGGGCGATATTAAATAAATAAATCAGCGCGACATTATGAAATAAATAATTCATTGATACACAAGTAATATACCAAAAACAGACATAAAATATAAACCAATCAATTATTAAATAATGTGATAACTTACTCACTATTATGAAATTGTATTTCATCATTTTTATTTTATTTCTTATTTTTGTATTTTATGTGACCAGCTTCCTCACCTTTCAACCAATCATGCTGCATGCAGACATTTCAAAATAAAGGGTTAACCTTTGATAATAGATGACACATACTCTTAACATACAAAATCCTCATCAGATGCACAAATAATTTTAATGTTCTCTGGTTTTCAACCGACTCTGGTTTTAATGCAAACCCCTTTTTACTTATCTGTGCAAAGACAGCATGTGAGGAATCATGCCCACTCTACCTTCAGCCTCTATGGATCACACATGGCTCACTTTAAACAATGCATTTGCTTCAGGCTATATAGTTTGACTAATTGGTCTCTAAATAATTGAGGAGTCTCATTCCAAAATGACACTTCTTCCATTTGTACAAAAGTCACACCTGATTCTAAAAAGAGCAAATTATGGTTCTTTGTAATTCCTTGACTGACAACATCATAATACTTTCACAGACTACATCCACTTATATACTATATTAGAGATACTACATGATAAAAATGGATCAGTATAATATCATTATGTGGAGAGAGTCTGTGTCCGCATTGTTTATCACAAGAACCCAGACAGATGAATTGACAGTAGACTATGTATGTGAAACAAGAACCCTCCAGTGAGAAACAGGTCAAGATCAAGCTGCCTGTTTCCTCACAAATCATGTCCCACATTTCTGTCTGTTTGTTTTTACTGGAGAGAGTGCAGCGAGGATCACGGCCCAAATATCTATCCGTTTACCATGAAGGACGATATTCTGGCTCACCTCCTACAGTGCTCTGTGCCAGGGGACAGGGGCAGCGGATTGGCTGATCTCATGACTTGGCCAAATCTCTCTTTCTGTCTTTCTCTCTCACACACAAACATGCCCTGGAAATCTCAGCCAGCAGTGGTGCTTAAGTGGTGTTAAATCACATGTGCAGGGCTAATAATCTTCTAATATCTTCTCATGGAAGATGACCAGTTTTTATCTTAATCCTCAAAAACAGTGATGACAATTTCACTGACAATTTCAAACTACGCTAGATTGTTATAATATTACAATACTCTATGTACTCACCCACCCTAACAAGTGTAACAAATCTAACTGGAGAGACAGGGAGATGTCAGTTAAGCACAACAGCTGTGTCCCAAATCATGGGCCGCATCCTTCAGAGGCTGCATTTGAAGACAGTTTGCATCACAGCGGTGCGACAAGGCTCCTTCAAATGGCTACGAAGGCCAGACTAATCATGCACCAAACGTCGACCAAACAACTCAATTTCAGTTCGGCCTGTCGCGGTCCACAATGTCCTTCAAAGGATGCGTTTCCATGAATTGGGGCACATTCTATAACCATCTTTACAGTGTTGATATAGGGTGTAATCAGGTGTGTAGGTTTACAGTGGGTGTACATTAAACACATCCAAAAAAAAAATGGACTAAATCTTTATCTACAATTTTAGTTTACTAAAACTGGACTAAGACTGATAATAGCCTACCAGTGGACCAGTGTAATCAACCCTGGTCTCTGCGGTTTGGTTCCCTATAGCAGTCCCTCTCACTTGGTGAATTCCAATAACCCCCCTTCATTTCTGCATTGGAAACACCTCGTGGTTGGTCCAGGTGTTTGCACAGCAAGGGGTGAAAGTGTGAAAAGTTCTCTGAAGGCACATGTCCTGGAGATTACACATCTGTCAGGCTTCCACAGGACAACAGTAGGTTTAGCAGTGTCAAGGACACAAGTGTTTAAAATAGTGGAGATTCTAAATGGAGAGAAGACTTAAGCTTTCACATTGACCGGACTGATAAAAACAGAGAGAGATAGGACTGAGGCAAGGCTGGGTGACCAAACAGATGAGAGTGCAAAGAACTGGGAAATGGGAAGAAGAGTGATTTGTGTGTGTGTGAGTGTGTGTGTGTGTGTGTGTAAGTGTGTGTATGTGTGTGGTCATTAGGTGGTCTTGGCAGAGGCTGTGTAATGGAGTTACAAGGGTTTTTAAAAGTTGTCCAGATGGGTTTGGACCACAGGACCAGCAGCTGGTTGTCTGCAGCCACAGAAGGTGTTCGGATCAAATGGTCCTCGCTGGTTATGTGGCTTCGCTTCCTGGTGCAGCCTGTGGAGCATATGGTTACAGCTGCCATGTGGACGTATACCCACGGCCATCTGTCTGGACCAGCAACTTCTCAGACAACATTTCTTTAAACCAACAAGCTTTAGAAATGCAATGCACAGTTATGGCTATGGTTAGGTTGGGCCAAAGTTGAGAGGAAGTGCTACATGAGAGGAAGTGCGGGCAAATATTTTTTAGGGATATTGTTTCTGTCAGCCTGTGTTTGAAACAGCCTCATTATTTTTCCTATCAGTGTCTGAATAATGACAAATGAACAAATGAAGCTGAACGAGCATTTCATACTTGCTTAATGCACATTACATCAGTGTGACATCAGAGAGGCTTCTGCGACTGTGGCTCACTGACACAGGGAAAACTACATTTCTATGGCCACTATTTGTCAGAGCATGTTACCTTACACTGGGACGCGGGAAAAATCAGATAGAATTATTCATTCAGGAGATTCTTCACATCGGCAAAGATCGTCTTTCAGAAACTTCAAGAGCGTCGTTTCACAGCGAAGTCAGAGACACAACGTTGTACCAGTTTCTGGTGCATAGAGCTTATCTGTCACCGTCAGACAACTGCAACTTGTAGCCAGCAGGGAAAACATCACATGAACTCAAAGCAATACAAACACACAAACACCCACACAAACAGAGAGAGCCACAAACACGAGCCATTGTATACGACACACAATATCCTGAGGGATACAAGCTTCACTCTAATTCCCCTGCTGAGGAAGGAGGCCTATAACTTACCCCCCACCCTAACCCCCACCCCCTGCCAGCACCCAGACCCCCTTACCTCTTGTCTGCTGAGGTCTTACTTCATTACATCCTAAGGCTCATTCTCGACATTCCTAACTCGCCTTCTCATTTTGTACTTAATGTTGTTTTGATGCAGTTATTTTGAAACCACAAACCTCATGTGCTGCTTGTGCTTGTTATGGGGTTGGGGGTTGGGGGGGGGCTCTCTGAAACAACATGACATTTTCCACTGTAGCATTCCGCATGTCACTTCTATTGCAATTTGCTATATACCTGCAGCACCTGTCGCAGAAGCACACTTTGAAAACGTACTATTTTTAGGTGATTAGTGCTTCGCTGCGCTGTATCATACACAGAAGGAGAAAACAAAGAAGGAGAGCAGTAGAGAAGGTAAACCATTACAAAGGTCGTGAACCAGACAGTGCGATACGCCTCTTATAGCCCGCTGTGCCCTCTGGGAACCCAAGAAACACAATTTCCCATGAACTGTCAGCATTTGCCGTGGTTGCACCATGCGTTCCTCATATTTCTGGCCAGGTCTAGCCACATAATATTTCAATAGCACCTCTTATGGTGACATGATTGGTACTTGTGTTGTGCATCATCTAAGAAGAGGTTTAATCCACACCTACGCAGCTGCATGACAAGAATAGATGAGAACAAGACAGAGGGCCGAATGACACAATAAATAGCCCAATAAATCTACAGGGCTGCCTGCTGTCTGTATGTGTGCGCCTGTGTGTGTGTGTGTCTGTGCATCACCCCAGGGATGCAAGTTAGTGGTGAAAACAGAGGTGGCTGCTGACTTACTATCAGTCTGCATTCCTGAGCTGGATGAAATAACAAGACAACACAATACAAATACCAATGCAAACACATCCCATACCACAGAGAATAAGTGGGATGGCAGAGGTGGCAAACATGTTCTTATAGTGGCGCCTCATTTAAATTTCAATCACCACTTTTTATTTGTTGACTCTCTACTACATCTGAACCTAAGTCTAATTTATGTTCTTGAATAGGAATATAATTCAAATCAATTTTATTTGTATATTTATATAGTTAAATTTTAACAAACATTATCACAAGACAGATTACAACCCAACCCAAAAGAGCAACAGTTAGGAACAGTATAAATGAGACAGCACATTCTAAAAAAAAAAAATCGATAAACTAAGAAAAGAGAATGACATAGTAGAATAATAGATTTAAGAAGTTAGAAATAGATTCAGACCCCAAGCCTTGAGAAAGCAAAGCACAATAGCACTCTATGAAAAGCTGTCTTTAAGTGTTTTCAATGTGTTTTCAAGCTCTTGGTGACAGTGAGCAGGAAAAACCTCCAACAGAACCAGACTCAGGTTGGTCGGTCGTGGCCAAAGAAATGGGGGAGAAAGGAGAATGGGGGAAAATAATAAAATAATAAATAATAAAAATAATAAAAGTAATACCCATAGGTGTAATGGTGTTATCAATAATAACTGCAAAAATAATTGCAGCACCAATTAATAATAATAATAATAATCACAATAATGATAATAATAATGATAATAATAATGAGTGTTGTAGTGGCAGATCTGGATGCTGCACCTCCAGAGTCAGAGATAGCTGCAGAATGAGGAGTGAATGAAATCAGGGAAAAGAACATTTCACCTAAAAAGTTTTTTTCTTAAGCCAAAAAAAGCAACAGAGAAAAAGCACTTTGAGTTCTGCAGCAGTTCAGTCTCATGCTTCATTTCTAAATTTATTCACCCCTACTTCCTTCTTCTTATTTCTAATAAATCTCTGCTCCAAATATCCATCTTACCCTTCTCCATCACGAAGGTGTGACTTCATTATGTTTCACTCACAAACCATTGTTAGTCTGACTAATAATAACTGTTAGAGTTTTAATTATTTGCCGGTTGTCATATTCAAATGTGCATTGCATTGCGCGCTACAATACCAGTAGAAGAGTTCAGTGTTGCTACAGTTAGCTCAGGATGTTTCTCTATTATGAGACGGCAATGACTCATGAAGGAAAGAGGGACCAGTACCTGCAAATTAACATGTCAGGTCTTGTTTCAATGTACAAAAGGAGAATACTTTGAACTTTACACATCAGCCAGGCTAATAAAAAATATGAGATTTCAGAGAGTCCAAATCAGTGTAAACTAAGGGACTCATCAATATTAAAATGACAATTTGTTTGAGCCATACTGACAGAGCTACATTCTGTGTCCAACCTGAACTTCATATTGCATTTCACTCTGTGTAGCAGTTTTCAGACAGACTCACTGATGTTCTAACTGGTCTGCCTCAGGCATTTAACATTCAGTACATCTCATATGGAATGGTATTCCCCTATAGCTGTCCTCAACGTGGCCTGGCGAGCTCAAGGATGCAATCTGGATTGGTCACAGTGCGAGGACAACGCCGCCATTCAGCCAGCCAGCAGACCTGACAGACAGCCAGCAGGTCAAACAGTCAGTCAGCCAGTGTTTCAGCACGGACATGATTTAGAGTGGACAAAGTCACGTTCGCCATTTGTGAAGTGAGATGTGCCAACATGAGCTGTATGAGGAGTGGTCGTTTGATTGTGCCTTTTTGCTTGTACATTAAGTTATTCACTTAATGCAACACAGTCTGCAGGAGAAAACATCAGCAATGGACAAGAAATGCAGAATTTCCCCCAGTGCAACCATTCTTTTATTTGTTATGCAGAAGCATGGCAGTTATGTTATAGTTCTTTAGCCATGTGATGAAACAAGATGATTTTGGCAATAGATCAATTACTTCAGCATATGAAATAACCACTTAGTATTCAGGGACACTGTGTTGCCTGATAGGCCAAATATTGTTTATATCTCCGAAACCACAGATAATGTTTGCAATTGTTGACAACAATGGAAGTACTGTGGGCACTAGAGAGCAAAATGAGCTCATCCCATAGCATCGCTCTGTCACTGGAAACCCACTCTCAGGATCTGAGGTTGCTGGTGGTTGTTTCCTGGTAGGCATGTCTCCTCAATTCGTTGGTTAAAACCCTAAGAATCATTTGACAAATAGCTGTTGAGTTGTCAAATTACGCATATGCACCTTTTCATATGGCCAGTCATCTGTCAGTCATTTGTGTTGTAATGTTTTACAGACTCTTCTATTTACACTACTGTTAATTGGTATTTTGACATTTGTGTTTTCTGTTTAGATTTTCTTCTTTCATTTTCATTTTTTTCCAAACAAAGTAGCAACATAAGAATACAAGAACCAAAAGGTGAGACTGAGCTTTTCAAACATTTAAGTAGCAGTGCACCCAAAATCTATTTTAAGTAGCTGTTTTAACTGTTGAGACTTTTTTATTCATGGTTACGGGAGGCATTAGTCCAATACTAACAAGGTTCCATTTATCCATCCATTAGCTATGCTTTGTGAAATGATTGCAAACAATTAAAGTCTAAATATCATTGACCAAACCACCACGTCTTCGTTATCTCCAGGTTGGACTCCACAGGTTGTGGAGTTGGACGCATGTGAAACTCACTGGCTGTTTAAAATTGAAATAGTATCAGACACTCTGCAAGCAAAAACTGAACTCCATACAACACCCACACTTAGCTGGTTATCAGCCCCGTCAGCCAGCTGGAAAGTCATGCAAGCAGACTACAGATAGACCAGCAGCCACCTACTCAGTCCACTCAGCCAGTCAGGATTGCATCAAGACTGAAACCATTGTCTTGATGCACTCAGCCCTGGGCTGAGATGAGACGGAGGCTGGAATGCATGGAGAGGCGAGAGTCAAGCCAGACTGCTCTCGCTTTGCACAAAGTCCTTTATTCTGAGGCCGACATGAGAGAAAAGGCACGGTAGTTATTAGACCGGCGGAAGGAAGGGGTGAGAAGAGACTGATAACCAGCTGTGTAGAGAAAATGAGTGAAGTTACAGACATCAAAAACGGCGAGCGACATCTCTGAAGCGGGGTTTGGCTCAATATGTTTTCTGTTAAATTAAAATCCAGGAAATGGAAATTCAAAAGGTAGACCACATTAACGTTCCCCTTTTTCATTTCCAATTTATAAAAACATTACACAAATAGAACAGTTGTCCATTAAGTTGTATTTTGCAGGTTTTTAAAGGTAACATTTTAAATCAGGCAAATTGAAAATGAACTGCCAACAGAGACACTTCAAGTCTCCCTGAGTCTGATTCTCTCTCGCTAACTCGCTGCCGCTCCTTCTCTCTCTTTCATGTGTGTCAGTGTGCAGGCATATCTTAACTTTGACGATGCTATCACAGGATTCCTTCTGGCCCCCGGCGGGATCTGACAGAGGAGCAGAAACACAGACAGAACAGATTCGCTCGACAGCGCAGTGAATGAGCTGGAGTGATGAAGAGAGATGAAGCAAGCTGAGAAGTGATTCTGCCATGAAAAAGATGAAAATGGGGGAGAATGGGGGAGCTGAGATGTACAGGCCCTGGCTGAAAGGAGTTCTTATCTCTGTCAGCATGATGCCGTCTGACTATTGCATGTAGAGAGTGAAGGAGCTATTCTTTTTCAATCCCCAAAGAAGCAGATGGGAAAGCAGCAACCTTTAATTTCCTACATGTTGCATTCAAGTATTCAAATTAATTTGGATACTTTTTTTTGATTGCCCTCAACAAATTAGACTGTGGTCCAAATAATTATTCATGGCAGGCAGTATTGCTCATTTAAAAGTTTCTCAAAACAAAACCATATTCCCAAAAAAACCCAGTGCGTTTGATTCTAAACAGGATGTTGGATCTATTTATGTTGAAAGTGCAGTGCATCTTCCTGTTTTGTGCCTTCAAGCAATCTTGTCTTGTGCTGCGTAGCAGTATATAATCACAATATAAAATGACAAGAATAGCATTAGATGACATTTACGTTTATATCTTGTGTATCCATGGATATGAATTAACAGAGCAATGATATCAAAATGCTAATTGTAGCACCTACATGATAGTTAGAGCTTAATTGCACCAATACTATCTCTTCAAAAAAAAAAGGTTCAAGATACACTTAGTATCTTTCTTGCTGAGTTAGATCAGAGACAGTTGAGAAAGGAGATGGCACATTTAGAATCATTTCCTGTATCTGTGTCAAATGGGTTTCTCCACCTCCCCGCCCCTTTAGGAGACCAGCAACAAGTCTGTTCATTCCAATGGAAGAAGTGAACATGATCACATATTACGACTGATTCCTTCGCCCCATATAGTCACCGAAATAAATATTAACACAATAACACATTTTTGACAAGCCATAGATCTTCCGAATATTCTGACACTAAAATGTCATTTTTCAGACAGACAAAGCAGGAGAAAATTGACTTTGTTCGAGACCTGTCTCTGTCTCAGCAACACAGATAACTCTCTCTGCTGCTCTGGTTTCACTGCTACAGTGCTGCTGACATCGCTTTCCAGCCGGATAAACACAACTTAAGAGGGACTTATACAACCATGAATTAAAAGTTAAAACTGAAGTCAGTTTCTTTACTGATATGATCTTATTTGACACAGACAAGAAATTCATCAGTTTTTGTTAAAAAATACCCAAAATTTTGTGCAGCAATAGGGTGTAATAACAGAAAAAAAATATGTATTTTCTTTCCCAAAGAATGCAGACATATAAGTTTGGATAAGGTTAGATATTAATATTAGCTCCTGTCACATTTCATATCAGGTGCATAGGCCTGAATGAGCTAGCTTGTGTCGTGTGGCAACGCCCACTTAGGAGACAGGAAGTGTATACCATTTCATACCATATATGGCCCTGCTTGTAATGCTCATCTTTGTTATAGAGTATCTTTCATTATATCGACACCATTATCATGTGAGAGCGTTTGATACAGAGCTGGAGCAAGAGAGCGATTAGCTTAAATTAGCATGTGTACACTGTTTGCTAAATCCAGCCCCACATGGGATTTCTAGGGATTTTGCATTTTCTTTTTTGTTTGAATTAAACAAACAAGACACACCATGTTAATTAGAGAGCTGTAAAAGTGCTGGTAGGAGTATTTGGATCTCTCCTGAGTGTTTTTTCAGTTTGTACAAAGCCAGGCTAACTGTTTCCCCCCTGCTTCCAGTCTTTATGCTAAACTCAGCAAAGCTAACCACCTCCTGGCACACAGCCGTAAGAGTGGTATTGATCTATTCATCTAACTCTGAGCAAAGAAAATGAACATTACCCAAAATATTTAACCTTTAAATATATCCTACCCATAAAATATGATGTCATGCTGGATATAAATGATTTGTAACCATAGTTTGGCAAATCTCCAGTGTAAATAGTTTCTTTTTTATTTTTTTTTCTTCTCGTAAAGCCATTTCAGAGCAATTGGATGTAGGAATCCACCTGGTTCATAAAACCTTCCCATTTCCTCAAAGATACTCTCTCTCTTTCTCTCTCTCTCTCACACACACACAGACACACACTAACATACACATGCACTTGCCTCATTCCTTTCTCCATTTGGCATCTGTTTGTTTTATGTTAGTTAGTAACCTGCCTCACCATTCCTGCTCCAGCTGCCTGGAAAACATGACGGCATCTCCAGTCTCTTCAGGACCAGGGGCTCCCCTCCTGCTGTGTGCCCCACTACTGCTGCCTCTCATTGGGCTCCGCCGGCTCCAGATGTCCCCACCCTGATGGAGTTTCTCCAGATGAATGTAGTTTGTGTACGTATGTGTGTGTGTGTGTGTGTGTGTGTGTGTGTGTGTGTGTGTGTGTGCCACCCTAAAGGCTGTTAGACTGTTACCCATCATGGGTATATGCTCACCTCACAGTATCTGTGTGTTTTCTACGGTATCAGCAGTATATCCTGCAATAAACACACATATCACACACACCCTCACAACAAACTCACACCTACCTTCGGCTCAAAACATTTCAACTTCAATCTCAAACATTAGGAGTAACGTGCTGCAAATTCAAAAACCATTCAATTCAAAATGTCATATGAAAATATAAAACAAATACAATGATGGAAAAGTGCTGAAAACCTTAAAAAAAACATGCTGCAGGAAGCCAAAACAAATACACACTAAAAAACCATAAACACACAAACCCCACAAAACTAATGCAGTAGAAAAAACACAGCTTATCCTGTCAACAGAACAGGAGTTCTTCAGACCTCTAGGGGGAGAGATAAGTGGAACAGCATGAGCCTTGACTTAAGAGACAGAGACTAGACCTACGGACCAGATGAGAGGGAGAGTGTGAGGAGAAAGATGGAGTAAAGAGGCGCCATAAAAAGGCACATGTTCTATTTTGCATTTGGCCTTAGCAACAGATTTATCTAGCTGGGGTTAGCATGCTGGAGACTTTGACTTCTACTAGCAACAACGTAGAATGCAAGATCTTGCATTTTGTTGCTCTTTTATAATACTTAGCCAGGCCTTGGGACCACATACCATGCAATATAATTACTGAGGACGTCTTACAGGGGTCTTACATCCATGTTCCTTCAATGTTCACTTATCCACATATTTAACCTGTCTTCTGCTGGAAACCATTAAAACAATTGGAGAAGGCGTCTGGTTGATCCATATGTTGTAAACAGACACCTGACAGTGTTAACTGTCACTTTCCACCCACAAAACACATCATCACTGTTTACAAACACAAAAAAAACCCTATAGTGTCCACTACCAAGGTTTTGACAATGAGAGTATTTACATATTGATCTGGCCTTGTACCACACACACACACACACACACACACATACACACACACACACACACACACACCACACACACACACACACACACACACACACATACACACACCCTTTCACTCTGAACAAACCCAAATGGCAAACTAACACTCCTCAGTCCGGTCTGTCCAGTGACAAAACTTAAATGAATCCTGGCAAGACAGCAAACAAGATCCACTATAGGTAGTTGTGCGCACATCTGGACTAAAGCTCCCAAAACTTTCTTGAACTTAAAAAAGACTCCTTTTGAACCCAACCAATTCTTCATCAGGCAAAAGCCCAACATGGCAAAAGACAAATATGTAGTTATTAAGTTGATTACATCATGGTGACTTCATGTAAACTCACCAGACTGAAATACATACATAGATACATTCATTCAAATTTCAAGTGTTGTTATATGTGTAGTTGGTCCAGTAAAGTTTTCTGAGCTTTAATCCAATGTGCAGATATTTTCCTTTTCTACTTACAGTAAAAAACCCAACTTACTGAACTGTCAAATCAACAAAGAATTATGTAACTCCAATGTAATTACTTGCCATTAGACTATTTGATACTGGAAAAAAATTACCAAATAACATTGTGTTACATTAAAGGTCTCATGTTGTATGAAAGTAGATGTCCATGTTTCTTGATTATAAAGCAGGTCTAGGTTCTGTATTAATACTGTGAAAGTATCAAAGCGCTCAGTCCACAGAGAAATGGCTCAGAGCCTCCTCTCTTCTGATTGGCTCACTGATCTGTTGTTACTAGAGCTCCAGAGAGAAGCCTGAGAGAGGAGATGTAAAACTACATTAAGATAGTTTTTGGTTCTTAAAACCACAGATTTATCTTCTTAGGGATCAAAACTTCAAATAAAACACAGGAGAAGTGTAAAATATGGGACCTTTAATGTGTTACACAATGATGCATCACTGGCCAAAACTGAACATGGTCTTCATGTGTTGTACTGACTGGTCACAGTAGACCTTCATTGCTTTCTCTCACAACAATAACACACACACACACATACACACACACACACACACACACACACACACACAACACACACACACACACACACACACGAGCGCGCGCACACGCCATGTGTCCCTTGGGATGTTTTGCTCATTAACTTTATTACATCCATAATTTTATGAGCTTTCTTGCCGGTTGTTATGATAATAGGTTTAACATCAGCGTGAAACCAGACTCTGCAGGTTTTATCTGCATACACACTCTAACGCATTGCACATGATAGTGTAAACACACACTTGATGCAAGTTTTATTGTACAGATGAGGGAACCTCATATCATGATAACACATGCGGCCGCAGCAGGTTTGCATTAAATCTCACCACCTCATCTGTGTTCCCTTTGTATTCTCTTTTTAGCGCAAGCCGCTCCGCATCAAGAATTGATGGAGGATGCAATAAAAGTTTAGAGACAGTAATATAAAGTCAGGAGAACATGATGACCAGGTAAGGCTTCCCATGACTGTTGTGCGATTTCCCTGTGGATTTGATGCGTGAGTTGAATGTAGAGGGTTTGATAGCTGGTCTTAAAAATGTTCCCCACAGGGTGAAGGATGTTCTAGATATTTTGGTTCATCTAGAATTCAGTGATGTAAGTGTGTAGTGATTGAAAAGACCTGTGGGAGAGGAAATAGATTTCTTCATCATAGTTTGATTAAAACAACTAATGTTTATTCATGTAATTATCACAAAATGAGTCATTTAAAATGGTTCTGTTACCAAATTATGAGTTAGGCAATATTTCTTCATTTCCCTAATGCTGAAAACCGTGGCCTCACAGATGTGACAGAGGATTAATCCTGAGAGTATGTCTCCTGTCATTGTGTCTCATCTCTCCTGGGTCTGTGGAGGTCAAAGGTTCATAACACAAGGGGTTGTGGGAAGTGAAGAGCCTTTTCGTCTTTTAGATTCAGCTGCTGTGGAGACGAGGTCAGAGCTTTCTCTCAGGAAAAGAAGTAATGTGAAAATTTTGAGGAGACATTTCTGATGAAAATGGACCACAGTGCAAATTCACAATCACAACACATACAGTAGAGTGTCTGTAATGCTCATTGTTTTTGGTTTTTACAGGTTTTTACATGTAGCACATATGCAGAGTTGTGTTTTCTGCTGCAAGAAGACACTGACTTCTGCAGTTTACAGTTAACACCAGCCTGCTGTGGGTTTGAAAGCTCAGAAAATTAGGTGAAGTTAAGTGAAAATACAGGAAAAATTCAAATCAGCCACTAATTGAGCAGCAGTGTCTGTTGTAGAGAGGAAAAGTGAATACCAAAGCAAATAGTACAGCATTTTTGTGCTCCAAATTTAAGAAATAATAACAAAAAGGGAAAATGAAGAGTTTTAAAGCGATAGTTTGGGATATTTGATGAGGGGTTGTATGAGGTATTTATCTATAGTCAGAGTATTACCTGCAGTAGATGTGGATTGGAGTGATGTACTGCTGTTAACAGGGCCATGGTATCTTTCATTGTCCACCACATATTGTGCTGTATCAATACTTGCCAGCATGTGTGTGCTATAAGGTATTCACACTGCATCTGCACATGTTAATTTGTGCTTTCTTGGTATGTTTGCGTGTCCAGATGGAATTTGCGAGCACATCCAGGTGTTGTTTGGGTCCAGCTGGCTTTCCTTAACTGCTGAGTGGGCAACAGATTTCTACACAAAGTCAAGTGCAGAATAATTTGATGATTTACACAGATGGAACCTGAGTATAAGTCTAAGTTTTGACTTAAAATGATCTTTGACTAAATTTCAGTAATTACATTAAACAGTAACCTCTCGCCTTCTCAACTGAGGAGTGACAGCAACATGACGTTTAGGTAATAATCTGAACCATCCAGTTCATGACAGATGTTTTATTTGATTTAATAAACACCTGTGTACTAACATAATTATTGGTGGTGCGGGGCTCCAGACCTCTAGGGGGCTCTCTACTTCTGAATAACATAAATTCAGATTTCTTTTCTTAATGATTTAAAGTGATTTCATAATCTTAGGGTTATCACTGCTTTTGAAGGTCCAGTTTTCATTTTTCTATATAATGCAACATTTTCAGGATTCATCATAGGCATCAGGAGCATTGTGGTGTTGACTGGCTATCACACTATTGAACCTGTGCTACCCTTTGGAAGCATATCCACACCGTCTGCTGTGGTTACAAGTGCCAAATGTAGCACCAAAACACTGAGCTCCATTACTGCTCCAGATGTTGTCTCAACATTACCTCAGTGTGAAACAATAAGAGTGAAGGAGGAAGGAGGGAGACAGGGAGGGGGCGTAACAGAGAAAAGAGGAAAGGAAAATGGAAACTGTGTTTTTATGGAGAGGAATTTATACAACATTGTGTAAAGAAAAGAAAACAGTTTGAAAACTGGTTTACTGAATCCTGGTTGATTCTCTGACACCGCACTGTTTTGTTTTCTTATTTGTATTACATTAAATGGCTATTTCCTTTATTTAGTTTCAAATTACAAATAAAGCCACATTTCACCCCATATTTGTGAGATGTGGTCTATCTTGGTGAAAGAACAAGCTGTAACTCTGTACATCTGAGGTGTTTTTTTTTCTCTTGAGTGATTAAAAGGTTTTATTGAACTGATGGACCCTCACCTGCTCAATTTCCTTTTTCTTTGCTGTATCCTTTTATCTGCTGCCTCAGATCACCCACAGCACTCATCAAAGTTTCATCTAATCCAATCAGCTAATCTAAATAAATTATGTTACACCTACGTAAAAGTAAAATAAGATTGGAGAATTTATAGCACTTTTACTACTGTCTACATCTCCAATCGCTTTAAGATGCATGCTGATGTAATGATGTGTTGACTTTTCACTTTTCAACATTCATTATTGAAAACAGAGTGAGACTTTGGTCCAAGGAACAAGGTCAGTTCACTCTAATAACCATGGCAGAAGTTAAAGTTTCATCTGATTACAGGTGACATGTCATGGCCTTTAATCTGGAGGTGTGAGATGGACAAGATTAGGAACTAGTGGTACGTTATCTGCCTGTGAAACACACTCCCAAGCACAGTGCAGGTAAGAGGAATTTCATTTATGGGATCACGATATCTGAACAAGAGTCAACAGCCAGGTGAGCAAAACGATAAAGTCACCATGTTAAGAAACTCACAATGACAATGCTAACACGCTGATGTTTAGCAGGTATAATGTTTACCATGTTCACTGCAGTTTGGCATGTTACGATTTGCTCATTGGCACCAACACTAAACACAGAATCCAGCTGAGGTTGATCGGAATTGCCATTTGTAGTAAGTCATAAATTGAGGTACTGGGTAAATTAAAAGTCATGTGATCACCAAACTTCAAATAATTCATCATGAGGAGGACATGAATGTCTGGTTGTGGAAACTTTTTTTTAAAAGACCATGAAAGTCGAGGAAAAGTCAGGAGATCACCAGAGTCAGCAGGTTTCATCCTCTGGGAACCATGAATGTAGAGCTGTTGAAATATTTTAGTCTGAACATGACTTACATCACCATCCCTGCAGCTACACCTCTGGGATTACTGAAATCTCTTGCTAGAGATAATGTCCTTGTTTCTCTGGATAATCCAAAAAACTTGTTTTCATAGAAACACCTTAATTAGAAAGTAGTTCCAATGATGACAAAATAAATTTAATATTTTACACTTTTTGTGTGTTTTATTTGAAGTGTTGATCCATACGAAGATATATCTGTGCTTTTAAGAACCCAGATCTATCTAAATGTAGTTTTACTCCTCTCTGGCTTCTATCTAGAGCTCTAGTAACAGAAGGTCAGTCAGCCAATCAGAAGAGAGGAGGCTCTGAGCCTCTCTTCTGATTGGCTGACTGTTTTCTGAGTGATCAAATAGAAATATAGCATTTCAGGTAAACAAATAGAGAAACCAAAAATCTGCAAGGTTGGATGTTGGGTCCAGATGGGTCGGGCTTGAGGCATGGCCAAGAGCAGGGACTGCTTTATTGTGACATCACAAAGTTCCAGAAGTCCTGACGGCTGGTTTTAAGGCTCAATGTCTGAATACAGGCTGTGTGTATTTCTCTGCGGACGAAGCGCTTTGATACTTTCACAATATTAATATAGAATATAGTCCTACTTTATAATGAAAAAACCCATGGAAATCTATGTTTATACAAGACGGGACCCTTTAAAATCCTGATGCCCACTCATTTAAATTAAAACGCTTAACTGTTTGTATATACCACTTAGGATGCCCAACAGGTACAATACTGTAACATATTCTTGAACAGGTGGTTCAGCTTCACCACGTTCAGACATTTGCAGCAGAGTACTTCGCTGTAGCTGCTAGTAATTAACTTTGTGTGTGCATGCATGCTTTTGTGCGCTGTGGGGCTGAAAGTGAGTTAATTTTCTATCCAGAGGAAAGAGATGGCTGCAAGTAATTATGGGACTCCATGGGGTGTACCTGGTGATAACTGTAGCAGATAGATTTAACGAGCAATGATCCTGGCCAGACGCAGACTTCACTCACACACATGCGCAGCACGAAAGCATTAAATTCATGTAAACACAGAGCAAAGCAGGCCAGCATATACACACAAGACATGCACCATTAAAGTTGTTTGTTTACAAAGTGCACAGAGCTATGTCTGACAGCGCATCTAAAAGTAGGTCATGGGGCTGGAAAGTTTGTACACTCGTTGTGTATCCATCCTCCAAATCAATAATTGGACCAGCAAAACCGCCACTCATCTTGATGTTGGTAGGTACCTATTAGTGTAAGAATTTACAGTAGAAAAAAGTACATTTCTCAGGTATGCTAAAGGCTGTAGCAACCCTGGAGGATCATTACTGGTCTTAAAGCTGTTCTAATCAATATTTCATATTAACAGTGGCTGAAATGACTACACATAAAATGAAAATATTACCCGGTAGTAAAGAAGCCACAGATAAATCAAACCCAACTTTGCAATTCCCATGACCTCCGTGGAATATTTTAGAATATTTCAGCTTGTTTTGTTTTTACGCCCCACAACTTTTCAGTGTCTGTTTCCATGTTGTTGGCTGATTACAATGAAAAACTGACTGCTCAGCTTGAAAAGCAGCAACTAGCTGGTGAACACAGTGTAGCATTTAGCAGCTATAGAGTCATATATGTCCATCAGGATGTGGTGGAGATCAAAGCAAAGTGAATATTAAATTTACGCAGTTGGTTATTAGAACGACTCTAGATGAGCAGGATGTGTAAATAAGCATCTGTTTGTGAACATGTTGCCCTTTGTCACTGTTGTGTGTACAGCTTTTTGTACTTTGGTGTATCATGACAAAAATGTGAATGAGTTTGGAACCTTTACTGATCATAGAGATGGACCATGTAAGTGGATAATGCTGGAGGACAATGGTGGGTGAGACTTGATGGAATCTATTGTGTTTATTGTGCTAGCTGTGGCTTTTAAGCTACAGACTTTTCAGAGCCACCTTACAAGCCAACAGACGGTGAACAATAAATAGACAACAGGTTTTCAGTGCCGTATCTGTGAGTGTTGGGACCGTTGGGACATGTGACCTGTTGATGGCACCAGGTGCAAAGTCAGAGAATCATCAAATAATAAGGGAAGTGATATCCTCAAAAATCCCATGATCAGACCAAAAACAGCAATTGACTGAGTCGTGTATTTAGTGCTTGATATAGATAACTTCTTCCTTTGTGCCATACAGCTCCATTGTTGTCCAAAAACTATGGAAGCATATAAATAAGTGACACTGATACACTGAATGTTTCTTCATTACCCTGAACATGGACTGCTTGTTTTGAGTCAATGCCATGTTCACAGTGCTGCTGCAGTAAATGCTTTCCCTGGCTGAAGATTCGTATTTTCCTCCCTTCTCTTGTGTTTCCCTTGGGTCTCGTCCTGCCCTGTTTGTCTGCATATGCGTGTGTGTGTGTGTGTGTGTGTGTGTGTGTGTGTGTGTGTGTGTGTGTGTTGGGTGTGTCTACCTCTCCTGGCGGTCCTACACACCTGACGGCAATCTACTCATCTCCAACTGTTCACTCCTCGCCAGATTCCTCAGCCTGCTTCAGTAGTAGCAGCACATAGGCCACCAAGTATTTACTTGAGATATCTTTTGTGTTTTCCCTCGAGCTCTTTGCTAATCTGATTCACTCTTCTGCCTCAGTGATCCCTTGAACCAGACCAGAACTCCAACCCACACTGCCTCCTCATCTGCCATACTACACCTCAGACCTCAGTCTTCAGTTGGATGCCATCTCACCTCCTCCCCCAGCCTGTCTCCACCCTCACCCTTCACCCACCGTTAATCCCATTCTACTATTTTCCGACTTAATACCTTTCCATTTCACTCACTCAGAGTCTAGTGTCTGCATCTGGGTCCAAATACCTGAACCGTCACAAAATGTACTTAAACTCCTGTTTGACTGAAGTTTGCTCAAAACTACAGTGCCGAATCATAACTGAAATTATTTATTTGTTATTTGTTTTTTTTATATTTACGTCTTCAGTAGGAACAAATGGACATGGGGCTCACAGATAGGGAGGTGTTGAGAGATGGACTGGATGGTGGTTGTAGTATTTGTAAGTGATCTGACAATATTTGTGTCCTTTAAGTTAGGATTCATGTTATGGAGAACATTGTTACGTGTGCTTAATTCCAGCTATTCATCCAATGGTTGGCAAGGTTTTTTCCCTCTGGACCAATGCATCAGACAGTATCACTCCGTGAGACATGTCTTTACATCATTTCAGTCCTGCATACCTTCTCTTTGTGTTGAAAGCTTGCAGCCCTCAGCGATGCTCCTCAATTAACTGATCATGAGGACTCAGATGAAGACGGAGTAATTATCACTTGGTGTCAATTTTGGCCAATTACGCCTGCGATGGGATGTCAGTTGCTGTCACTTCATTTTCAGTCTTAGAAACAACTTAATCCAAGTCCCCAAAAACACCTCATTAAAGTCTGCCATCAGTCTCTGTTCTGACATTTAGGTGATGGGATAAAATCCATCACGGAAAAAAAAAACAAAAAACTGTGGTGCTGTGAACAATGAATTTCCTCTCAGCGTGATGACACCATCGCCTGCTTGGTTTCCTATAGGCTCTACACGCTGCTCGCTACTTCCTCCCTGCTCACGTGGCTTCCTGGCAGTCGGCCAGACCGCTCTCTCCCTTCTCTGCTCTGCTGCCTGTCCCACGTGAGACAGGAAGCAAGGCTCTATGGACAGTGACCTCACTGCAGGAAGAGAGTAGAGCGTGTGTGTGTGTGTGTGTGTGTACCCTACGTGTGTGTGTACATGTGTGTGCAGAATGTTCAGATAGTCAGCTAATTGTATATATACCTGTCTCTGCATAAAAAGCACTATTTTGAATATTTTCAGAGCATTTTTTTAATGTGTACATGTCCAGCATGGCTTGTTAACACACTCAACTAGAGGTGAACACACAACAACACAAATGTATAAAATCTTACATTTTTCTACACAAAAAAAAAAACACACTAACAACCAATCAAAAAAAAAAAAAAAAAAAACCTAATTGGAATGTTATTAACAAAAAAATGTCATATCAAGTTTGGAAAGAAAAAAATAAACAAAATCAAAATAAGACAAATTATCAAGGACAAACAATTACGTCTTGATCGTCTGCTGATTTCTTTTTTTTTGCTTTTTTTTGCATTTTTTCCTCCATCTCGTCTCAATCAGGGACGATGATAAAGTTGTTTTTTTTTTTCCGAAAGTCACTAAACCATTACTCAGGTAGTAATGAAGAGAGAAGTTCAAGAGAGCCTAGTGTGAGATGCCAAGTATCGATGGTCAGTGCAGAATTGACTGATTCCCAACAAAAACCTACTCTCTACTGTAGCTGCAGTTAGTGGATGACAACAGTTTTCTTAAGTTCAGCAGCAGTTTCAGTCTCTGCGTGAAGCACGGCGAGAATCCGCTGCGCTCGTCCTGGAGAGAGGAAAGAAAAAGCGACGACACATGTGCTGAGAGTCATTTGTCAGCCTCGGTTTCTGTTTCATCCCCACGATGAGAGGACGACTTGACCGAATTATGATTTAGAATGAGTGGTTTCAGAGTGGATGGGGCTCAGTGAGCGAGGTGAGATGCACTCTGGGGGAAAGAGAGAAGCATCTGGACAACCCACAATCCTTTAGGGTCGAGCCATCATGAACCACAGAGCTGACCAGAGTGAAAGTCTTACTGTACTCCGTCTTTTTTTCTATTATTTGATCTTTTCAGTCTCTTTAATTTCTTTTTTTATGGATGTGGTTTTTTTCTTCGTACAATTCAGCTGATGCAGTGGCTTTTTTTGAAGCTTCTGGTTATTAGGCAGTGCAGGAACACACTGCGACCGCAGGAAGCTAAAACACAGGAAAAAAGTAAACAGAGTGGAATAGCACAGACGCAGCTGAAAGAATACCTGCCTCATGAATGATTGTGGAGATTTAAACGGAGATGTTCATTAAGATATAACAAAAACAGAAAGGTATAAAGCCTGCGCTCAGAGCCAAAACGGCGAGGCTGAATGAGGAAAGCTTAACGTGCAGTGTTTACAGAAATACATCCTCTGAGAGATGAAAGCTCAGACAAGCTCAGCGATATGTCCTAACCTCACCTAAACTTTGCATCAAGGGCCCGCACTTCAAAACACACAAGGCATTAACATAAAAGAACCTCAGCTTTTACATTTAAATGTGACAGGTCTTTGTTCGACAAACTGAGAGCCTGACAGGTACAGTGTTTGTAAATGAAGCCTTCCACTGTGTTAAATGTTGCTGAACAGGGAGGAGGTGGATCTAAAAACAGGCTCTGCTCTGTGAGGCTGGACCTTGGCCTGGACTAGTTTCCTACGGGAGGGAGGAGAGGGGAGGAAGGTGAGGTTGGGGGAAGACAATAAAGTGTTTGTGTCTGTGTCTGTGTGTGTGTGTGTGAGTGTGTATTAGGGAGAGAGAAAATAGGGGGAGGAGAAAGAGTGAAAAGAAAGAGAGAAAGACAGAGAGAAGGCCATTGTTGTTGTTATGATCCCCCTGGGCTCAGAGGGCTGGGCTGAGTATGCAGAGGGGTGGGGATAAAGACAGTGTGGGAAATTTACAGTCAGAAAACAGTCAGGCCTCGCTTGTAGAGGGTAGAGCTGATTAAGTCGACACACTCGACACGCACACACACACACACACACACACACACACACACACACGCAAACATTCATCAATCAGCCTTGACATATTGCTCTCCTCTCTGCTGCTCGGTGTCCTGAGACAATGAACTGAGCTAAATTCAATCCCAGTCAGTGTGACCGCACAGAGAATCTCTCTCAAAACTGCTTTGTCACCGAAAAAAACTGTAAAAGCAAATTCAAGTAAAAGCGAACTCAGGTATCTAACTCTATATAGGTTTCCAACTTTGAAGTGGTTACTTTAAGCTTTGAAGTGGTTCGCTCCCTGTGGGCTCTGCGTTTGGAGGTTACTGAGGAGGAAAAGGAGGCTCCGTACGTCCAACGTCGTGTCAGTGAGTCTGCATTTTCCCAGCCTGTCCAGACGCTCGGCTGTCTAAGAACTCACTGATGCGTCTGTGGGACCAGTGGAAGAGCAGGACAGGAGGAGACGAGGGTGGGGGGTGGGGTGGGGGGGTGTGCTTTTAACACTGATTAGCTGCGTCCGCCAACCCCCCCACCCCCCGCAGCCTTGACGATGAGGAGGTGAGCGATGGACACAGGACACCGTTTCCTGGCAACCGCTATCGACTGGCCACTGGATCAATCTCCAGACTTCTGGTGATGGCTGATTATGCTCTTCCTTTTTTTTTTTCCCCCTTTCTTTTCACTACAGTGTCCTGTTAACTTAAACTCTGTGTGTCTCACCTCAACCTGTTTTCACCTCGCTGGAGAACATCAGGGTTACGTGTCTGCTCAGTCTGTCAACATACAAAGGGAAGACAGATGAACTGCTACTGCTTCAGAATAAAAGATGGAATCTATATGTTGATGTTAACCTGTTACCTGACGCCCCCATTTTGAAAATAATATACCCAAAATAAAAAGGTCACTGCTCTTCAATCTTTTTGATTACAGTCATAATCTTGGTCTATTTTGAAAGGTAAGTCTTTAAATTTTACAACCAAAAAAACCAATTCTGTGCCAACAACTGCTGCAGTGATATACACAGACACAATCAGGAGACTTAGAGCTTTCAAACAGCGTACAAAACACACCTAAAAGTAGTGCTACCAAGGCCGAAGCATCCCATGCGTGGGACTGTGTATTTTACAAGGTTCAAACATGTAACGGGGCAGATACACAACCACAAGCGAAGCACTTACAGTGAGCATTCCCACAAAAGGTCTGTCACCTACTGTAAGCTTAAGTTTCCTCTTTGGCCGGCACTGTTGTTGAGCTAGCAGGAGAATTTGGGTCACATGGGCTGTTGCCAGTGGGAGCCATCAAAACCCCCCCCCCCCCCCCCCCCCCCCCCCCCCCCTTCCCACCCCTCCTTATTCCTGAGATCCAAACTTTGCAAGCTTAGGCAGAGAGGAGGTCAGCCTCCCGCCCCCTTCCGTCTTTCCTTGTCTCAGCTGCAGGAAATTGGGTCTCTCCTCGCCCTCCCCGTCCACATCTGTGTAACCTGAGCTGGGCGAGCTGAGACCCCTCTGGTCAAGAGTGGCAGCTTACTTCATGCTACCTCAGATAAGCCTTCCTCCGATTCATATTTCAAGTCACACTCCCAAGTCTTCCACCCCCACACTCTCGCTCACCTCAGCCTGCTTTTTAAACTCAAAACCTTATTTTTATAAAAAAAAAAAAAAAAAAAAACAAGGATGAGAAAAATGTTTTGTTTTCAATTACTGCTAGAATTTTATGAAATCTTCAGATAGGGTCATTCCACAAGTATGTGGGTAAAGCCACCTGACACACACAAAAAAAAAGATTTTAAATAATTGATTTTCAATGTTTAAGCCCATTTACTGCTATTGAAAAATGTAGTAATCATTTTACACCAACCATTTAGCAAAACATGCTGTTTTGTTTATGTATGTTTCCATGGCAACCGGTGGTTTCCATTCATGTCTTTACAGTATAAAAATCAAATTTAAAACTTGTTTGAGTTGTATAATCCATCAAAGTGAACATCAAGTCCGTCAAAGTTACTTAAGTTATTTTTGTGGTTAAACAGTGTGATAACTGATTTTCATACTCTGTTCAAATGAATGGAAACCAACGGCCACCAATGGTAGAAAACATACATACAACAATGTAAAACTCCACGGCAAGCATTTGAAAATGGTTGGCAATGATTTGTGATTGAAGTAGCTTCATGGCATGGCCCCTTTAATCCTTGGCTAGTCATTATGAGAAGTTAAGATGGACATTTTTCTGTGCACGCACTCCTCCTCCATCCTGTCTCTGGTGTTGTGAGATGAAACGGGAGCGGGGAGTGTTTTGATTCTGGGAGTTCAAGGTTTAGTTTAGGGGTCACAGGGGTTAACAGCATTTGCACACACCTGCTGTTTTTTAATGAAGAGGATTAGTCTGCGTTCACATGAGCCCGATCCCACCCTGGTGCTTCACAGTTTCGCTATCTTCATAACAAAATTGTCCTTTAAAAAAAACAAAGAAAAAAACACTAGCAGTAAAAAAAAAGTCTTGTTATGAACTGCATTGCAGTGTAGTTGCTCCCTGCGAATGCTGCGCTGCATTTCTTGGGTTACATCCTATGCTGAAGTTAAAGGCCACAGCTTTGCTTTGTTTCTCACACACACAGATGCAATGAATGCTACCTCTCCTGTGCTATTTCACAGTGAGCTGACTTTTTTTTAAATTAACCATTAGTCTGTCTCCTCTGTAGCACAAATAAAAGCTCTTATTGTTGACAGAAAAACAGAGGCTCTCTGAGAATTAGCCACATAAATGAGCGTTAAAGGAAACAGTCCCCTTTAAAGTCTGTTTACCGTTTCAGCCAAATAGGTCTTTAAATGGTTTCCAAGTATGGAAAGAAAGAAGGTATTGGACCTATTATCTAACTGTGTGGGCACAGGATAAAGAAGGAAAACAAGGTGGTAGCGGCATGAATTTAAAGGATAATTCTAGTGTGTCACAGCTGTGAGTTTTATTTTTGTAGTTTTAGCTATCATTTCTATCTGTTTATCATATTTAAAATGATTGCAGATATCTGTGAACACAGCAGAATGGCGGCAACAAAGCCTGACGAGGCAACAAACACGATCAGTCAGACAATCGGCTAAATTTAAAAGAAGTAATTCAACATTTTGTTTGCTTTTTCACTGAGAGTTAGATGAAGTCTGGCTTTGTTCAAAGCTAAAGAAATCTGTTGAATTATTCCTTTAACCCCTTTTTCCTTTCTTTTAATTTGGATGTCATCCTCGCTCTACACCTGAAACTGTGGGTGCACAACTATGGCGAGTAGTGCAGATCAAAGTGAAGCCTTGAACAAAGTGGAACCCGGTCTGTAGACTGATTTATGTTTGTAACAAACATTTTACTGCCCGTTCCTCATTTACTCTGCCAGATAAATTGGGCTAACCTCGGAGTTGTGACTGATTTCTTTTTAGCAGTATCCTCAGATTCCCACATTCCCAGATCTCTGCAATTAACTTGGTGAGTGCAGTGTTATTATACCCATCAAAATCAATGGCCAAAACCTCAAAAATAACAGGGTTAGTTGTACTAAATTGGACTTATCTTTTACTGTATAACCAAAACGGTGCCTGTATGAACAACAGAGCTCCAACCTTCAGATCTTGACCTTCCAACCATCATCAGACAGAGTCAAAAGGGCTCACACTAGGCCTCCAAACACCTCGTACTGTCAGCTACCGTGAAATATCTGATATGATCAAACCCTGTTTCTCTCTAACTCGTCCCTCAGCCCATGACAAACTGTGCTGCAGAGAGAAGGGAGGAGACAGAACAAGGTGAAGAAGAGGATGATGAAAGGAGGAAGGTACTCTACTAAACCCTACTTGTGTAAGCGGTTCATTTATAAATCCGTTCTGACCCTTTGCATGTCTTTCATTTTGTGGCAACTGTGATAGCATAAGCAGATGTCGAGCTATCGGCGAGGAAAAAGCCCCTACTGAGATTAGGGGAAGGAGGAGGGCGGTCCAAACCCGGCAGAGAGAATAGAGCGGCCTTCCTGGTTTAGAAATAATAATAATAACAACATAAAGTCACACAAAATGAACCAAAACAAAACAACGAGAAAAAAAAATACAATGTGCAAACTTCTCTCATATAAATAGACTACAGTCAACGCATTGTAGAGCACCATGGGAGACAAGAGGAGGTTAGGATGGTGTGTGGATGTGTGTGAGTGTGTGTGTGTGTGTCAGACATGATTTATGCTTGCTTTTAGTGTGTGTGTGTGTGTTTTATCAGTACAGTATTTGCATGGATCTACTACCACATGTACTAAGAATTGCAGAAGCCACTGAGCACAGAGACTTGAGACAGATGGATCACTCGTGGGGGGAGGGGGATTAGAGGAGGCGGGTGTCTAAAGTCCAATTTAAGTTCAAAGTTCAGCGTCTCCTAATGTCAAGGGTCACACCCAGTCCTGCAGCGAGCGCTTGCAGTGCACCAGCAGCCGCGGCGCCCCTTTGCTCTGCAGCGTGTTGATGATGGCGTAGATCAGTCCCAGGATGCACAGCACCAGGACCAGCGGGATGGTTACCATCAGGATGTTCATGGTCCGCTCCTCGCTGTCGTCCACCTTCAGCACCACGTCCACCTCGTTGGTGTCTTCCTCGCGACCCTCGCGGTAGTCGTCATCTTTGTCATCTGATCCTTTTCCCGTGTCCTTGTCTGTCCCGCCTCGATCCGTTCCGTCATTGTCTTTGCCCTTGTCGGCGTCACGTCCGGCATCTGGGTTGAACGGTGGACGGTTCACATCTGGGAATTTGGGTCCCGAGTCTGTGTCCGTGTCTCTGTCCGGGTCCAGGTCCACACTGCAGCCCATGAAGTCTCTCAGGATGGACTTGGGGTAGCCAGGCTCGCTCTTCATGCGGTGGTTGTCAAACTTCCAGTATTTAGAACCCTTGTAGAAGAAGGTGTAAGCTGGAGAAAGAAGCAGAGCAGATGTAAGCAAACACAACCATGTGAAGACAGACAATTTAAATGAACAGTTCAACATTTAAGCTGCTTTCCCATTTTCCCAAACGTTAGAGGAGATTGATACCACCCTCAGATTTGTGCCATTAAGACCAGATGCAACGCACACGTGTTTATCCCTATAGACTAGATCAGGATAAGACTTACGCACATTTTACATGATGTCGTCATCTTTAAGACACATGAACGATGAAATGCACTGTGATTTTCTCAAATTCATGTCAGAAATGTGTAATGCATTAGGGGAAATGTATTGCATTTGTTTTTCTTTAGCCTGCAAACAAATTTTTAAAGTCGCGGTTCAGACAATGGATGACAACCTGAGTGAGGGGAGTGATATCGCAGCAGTACAGCAGTTACTTGGATGAAAACAACAATGACAACAACTTAGAAGATTGAGACACAGACTTCGACCTTCTAAGCTGCTAACTGGCTAGCCGTGGTGGGAGACATGTCGGAGGAGGAGGGGGAAGAGGAGGAGATTTTGGCAGGTAAAAGCCAGTGTCACCGCTAGCCAGAGGTAACTATTCACCTGATGCAACGCCTTTATGAGGGGTTCTTGTAAATCATTACATTAACCCTGGTGTTCATTAACATTTAAAAAAAAAAAATCAATAAACAATGCTTTGGAATGCTTTTCTAGAAGGCGCCTTTGGTTGTAATGGCTTAATCTGGATCCAGCAGCTGGTTATCTTAGCTTAGCATAAAGACTGGGAGCAGGGGGAAACAGTTAGAGCGGCGCTGACCTGGAGTCTCCACTGGTGGCATGAAAGGGCAGCTGGAAACAGTCTCCATACTTTAACTAAGCCAACCAACTGCTGGGTAATTCCACTCTAACTTAGCACAGCAAAGTGAAAAGCACAACACATGCAGGCTCAAATTCACTTCCCAACACACACACACACACACACACACATACACACACACAGATAAACACACCATCCCCTCTCTCATGATGATTGCGTGACCACGCCCTAATTCTTTGTTTCAGTCTGCCCCAGCCCCTCCTTGTCCTTTTTCACACACGCACACTCCCAGAAAGCACTCTTCTTGTCTTAGCTCACCTCCATCATCGCTGAGGAAGGCCCCCTTGGGAGCAGAGGGCACCGACGATCCCCACACGCTGATTGGTTTCGGGTATCCTCTGTCAGCTGAGCGCGACTGCTCGTTGAAACGCCAGTACCTGCAGAAAGCAGCGGAGAGAAGATGGTTGTTACTGTTTATCTGCTGTCTAAACCAGAGCGTGGTGAAGGCCTAGAGTACACAGTGTGTATATATAACAGTAGAGCTTCCAAAGAACATTCAAAGCTGTTGAGTGTAAATGCACTAGAAAACCTGAAGCAACCTCCAGTGTATTTACTTTCCTGTGAGTATTTTCATAAAGAAGCTCCTCTTGTGTTATTTCTTTTCTGCAGCACAGTAAAGGGGGTTCAATATGTTTTGTATCGTCCACAGAACTTTCTAACTTTATTAATAAAGAGCTGCACAAATGCAGATGCTTCTCTCCCTCTTGTATAACTTACTGTAATACTTATAGAGCCATGCTGTAATTAAATTGATAACATAAATCATTACGTAATTTCATTCTACATATGGAATTAAAAGACAGTAACCTCCTGGTGGACAGAAATAAAACTTTAAACTCTTTACACATAATCATTTCAAACTTCAGCACTACAATAAAATAGAAGATATACAGTAAATTTGTAGAAATACATGAGAAGATTGTTTGAATCTAAAATCAGAACTCAATACATGAATTAAAAGGCTGTAGTTGTAGTTACCAGTCTCCTTGAAAGAAGTAAGTGAAGCCGGATGGCTCCCACCAGATGGCTGTGTCTATTCGGTCGTAGGGAATTTCTTGACCATAATCAGTCAGCTCCTGTGGATAGCCAGGCTCCAGGTTAGCCTCCCTGAAAAGCCAGAATCTGTTTCCTGAGGAGAGGAGAGGAGAGGAGAGGAGAGGAGAGGAGAATGTTAACATGTACACTTATTTGAGTCCACACACACATATACGACATACACACTCTGACAGGCACAGACACTTTTAATTTGCTGGCGCAGAATATGTTGAATAATTGAAATTGAATGAGGAATAAAAAGAAAATACGAAACAATACGAGAAACCAATCCCGCATTTACACACACTTGTAAATTATATGAATGTAATAATGATTTGTTGGCAGGCAATCAAAAACACAGCAAAACCGAGTACAACACCATTGACTGGAGTTTGGGTTTGGCTTGTAATTATCCATTAGGAGCGGCTTGTCTCATGTCAGGCTGAAGCAGATTTCTCGCTGAAGGGAAGGTTTTATTATTTTCACCGTGTCAGACAGGGGTACTCTGTTTCTCCTGGCACCATCACATCTCTCCTCTTGGCTTCAATCTGCCTCTCCCTCTCTAGTAACCCACCCCCCCAACCATCCATCCACCCATCCACCCACCTCTAGCCCCTTGCGCCTCGTTTAAAATGAAAGCTCTCCACTCAGCATCTGGAGAGAACAAGAGGTTGACGCAATGCTTCCCAGGGTGCCTGCGGTGCACGGCCCTGATGCAAAATCCCATGACTTATTCCATGACTTTCCACGGCTGAGCCCGAGTGTTTCAGTGACCGAAAGATTCGATTGCTTCCTGCTATGTAACTGTTGTTTTTCTACAGGGATAAACAGTGTGGTTTCTGTCACAGTTAGGTTTTTTTTTAGGATGAAAACAGCTGTGAAACCTCTGGGTAATACAACAGCTGTGTAAGAGAGCTGGATGAATACAGTTTTGAATGTTACTGCACTGAGAGTTTCTCTTACTTCCCAAGTCTGGACTACACCTTCCCATTTATTTCTATTAAATACATTCACCATTGTCCCTTCTCAATAAAGAGTCATTCAATGAGTGCAACTTGAAGAAAATGACACAGTACTCTCTAAGCGGGTACAACAGTGTGCTGGCTGACGTCACCAGCTCAGGTGAACTCAGGTGACTATACTTCACAACAACTGTGCCTGTTATCCTCGCTGTTATTTTCTGTATACGTATAATGAATCTGATATCATACACTACACTGCCTCTGTTTATATTATGTAATTATTAGGGCTTAACTACTAATTGAAATATTATCCAAATCCCTGTTACAGAGAGACCATCAGCCTATAAATCATATTCTCAAAACATAAGAGAACATGCTTTTTTGGTACAAGACCCAACAAAAATCCCATCATCATCATTTTCATATTTTTTTCAGTGCAAATGAAATGCAAAAACGACTTATATCGTTGGACTTAATAATAAAAAAATAAATAACAGAAAAACAATTCACACAGTCATTATTGGTTATTGATAATTACTACATTTACAATATTTTTCACCTGAAAATAAATTTGGGGCCAACAGCTGAGTCAGCCAACATACACTCTGGCCTCATCACTTGCCATAAGGAAACACTGAGCTCACCACAGCAGGGAGTGGGGAGTGATGACAATCATTTCTATGATAGTTGTGGGTTTTGTTGTTCGCTGCCATTACTGCTGACTGATGAGAAATGTATCAAACACAACCAAATCACACAAGTAAGCTACAGAAGCATCCCTCGAGAAAAAAAAAAACCTCCACTTGGCAAGATGTGCAGAACTTTGGTCGTGATTCATGAGCTTTAGGACAAAAAAAAAATGCAGATTAAGATTTGTTATCAGGAAGTCAAACTGTTGTTGATCCTGATTGGTCCATTTAAATGTCTAGGTAACAGGTTGACCCTTTCTCTTGCGCTCCCAGGTTTCCTTTTTTCTTACCCTCCTCTTCCTGCCTCTTGTTCTTTCTTTGCTAATGGCAAGCAGCCAAGTGTCATACTGAGAGATCTGCCAATGACATCATCCTCCTCATCATCAACAGCTGCCCCAAAACCCTGTGGCTCCCCCAGTTCGAGCTGCATTAAAGGCTGCGTTCTTTCTTTTTTCGTTCAACAACTTTATCCACCATTGTAAAACACAAGCTGCTCTCAGGGACTCGCAGTATAAATAATGAGCTGTGCTGGAGGAGATTTATGCTCTGCATGTAGAATACATTATGTACTGCTGCCTTCTTGAAGAAGTGGGGGTTTGTAATGTATATCTTAAACATTATCTGCACGAGATGAAAAAGTCTCCACAATCTGTTTTACTATTTTGCTCTCAAAGTGACAGCTAATAATACCAGAAAAATATTATTCAGAACAGAGCCAGGCCTGTTTTTACAGCAACAATAAGCAGAAGTGGTTACCAGTGGATGGTACGTTCATGTCATAAAAGAAATTGGAGAGTGGAGACATTGCAGTTCGCTGGAAAGGGAAGAGGAGCACAGAGGTTTGATGATCCTCTGAAAGTCTCACGCCATCATATTGTAATAACAACAAACACTCATGAAAAACTGAGCTTGTATAATTTATAAATATCTTATAATTTATCTAACTGAAATAAGGAATTTAGTTTAGATAACTGAAGGTTTCTGTTTGTGTTATTGGGAGGGAGCTGGGAATCATCCCCTTTACTGAGATGAAACACACACACACACACACACACACACACACACACACTGACTGTGTAAAGTTGGACAAACTGATACAGGAATTTAAATTTTCTTATGTTGTGCTTTAATTGTCTGAACCCCACTAACCACTCTCTCTTTGGGGTTCTACTTCCTGGGGCGTGTTTTTATGGAGCGCACACATGAGACTGCAGCTTCGGGGCTTCAGCTGATGCCAGTTACCTTGTTAGGCTGAACCAAGTGGTCAGAGAGGAGAGAGGGGAGGGGGGAAGAGGGTTTTGGTTTGGTTTGGGCTTTTGTTCAGTATTTCTTGAGATGGTTATGTATTTCATTTATCCTGTGTTAGGCATTAGTCATGTACATGGTGTGTATGCAAATACTTATAATGTTAAATTGTAAATATATTTGCTGAATGTAGTGGGAGTGGTCATGTGTCCTGCAGTGTAGAATTGAACTGGCACATATACCAGGTGAGAAAGCAGCACTGAGTGTCAGAGAGAGAGAGAGAGAGAGAGAGAGAGAGAGAGAGGGTATCCGGTTGTCTGCAGTGGAAAAGCTGTATCGCTGTCCACCAGGCCCATACATGCTTGTAAGATCTACACCATGTTTTTGTAACCTCTTTGAAACCTTTTCTGGCACAAGTAAAAATAAAAACTCAGAGATCTGGAAGAAAAAAAAAAAAAAAAGCCCTGTCTGATGCTGTTCTTTCCTCCGCCACACCTTACACCTCAATCCTGCTGGCTTCCATCCTGTTTGTAAGGGCTTACCTCCATCTAAACCTTACACTTACGTAATGTGAAATAATACGACACAAGTACAGGCACTGACCAGCAGCAATTCTCTGCTCTTGTTCTTACAGTAATGACTGATAAATAACAAATAATCAATCAGATCATTTGACTGTCTCCACTAGGCTGCAAGGCACTTATGAAGAAGATTATCAGCAGTGCAATTTTGTTTATGACTGTAGGATACTGTCAGTCTGAGTGGGGACGTCGTCATATCCTGTTTCAGAGTTGTGTGCTTAGGCTCGTGCATCCATCAGTGTGGTCGTGAGTATTTGCTGCTTACCTTTAAAGAAGACGAACCTGCCGTCGTGTCTTTCATAGGCAGCGTCTATGTCTCCAGGCAGACCCCTCCAGAAGTGACCGATGGGCATGGGGTAGTTATCCAGAACCCTGTTCCTACGCACCCGCCAGAACCAACGGCCCTGAGGAGACAAAATGGACGAGCGTGTTTGAGTGTGTCATTTCTTATTGTCGGTTAAACACATCTCACTTTAAAAAACATTCCTGTGCTGCTGTAGGAAAATAATTTTTAAACGTCACATTGTGTATGAAGTAGATGTTTTCATTATAAAGCAGGTCTAGGTTCTATATTACTACAGAGAGGAGCTATAAGAGTACATTCATATGGTTTTTGGTTCTTAAAACCAACAAATATATCTTCATATGGTTCAAAACTTCAAATAAAACACAGGACAAGTGTAAAACTGGGGACCTTTAAGACTGTTGTAATGCTTGTTGGTCATTATGCTGAGCAAACTGGGCTCTGCAGGATAACTAGACCAGAACGTACAATAAACTAACAATAGCGGAACAGTAGCAGGCTAATAATAGTCAGTCTTCGCTCTGCTGGCTTTATCATGTCCCCATACCCCTCTCTCTCTGTTGATTACAGCCTGCTGCAAATGACTATAAAGACCTGTTAGAGGGATTTCAATGTCAAATCAGCATCACAGTAGCATATTTTAACCTAACCACAGAGAGAAACTTCTGCTTGTGAACATTAATATCTGTATATGCTGTGCACACAGGCCAGCAGGCAGATTTACACCAGAAGCCCTCAGACTCATTCATAAGTGGTGAGTCAGTAGCCCTGCTTGTCCTGGATAATGTAACGGTAAAATGCTCAGTGCTGCTTCTTTCTGGCAAGCACACCTCGTTTCGTCCTTCACGTAGGACACACTGGCAGACAGCACGGCGCGGCACGGTATGGAATGGAACAGAGATGGAGATGGGCTGGCGAGAGCCGAGAGAAACGTCAACAGGGCCGGACCGAACGGGCTGCCTGCTCTTCGATCTGTGTGGTCTGACAGGCTCCTTGCGTTGACCAGATTAAGACTGAATTGACCATATTAGTCCTCAGCAGAACAGACCAGACCTCAGTGAGGGAGGTTCAATACTGAGAGCGGCTCAGTGTGCTCTGCTGCCTGTCTGCATATCCAGCTCTCTGCTGAGAATAAATATAAGAAGTGAATAAAAGAAAAGAGCCATTTCTCTCCACCATGATAGCCCCTTTCTTCTTTTAATGGACAGGACTCTGTGGAAAAGACAGAGTGGTTCTGATGTGCTACAGTTTACTCCCACGCATACAGAAGATAAAGTAACCAACTTTGCCTATGAATAATGTCTATCATTAGCACGGTAACTACAGTTTCTGAACAGTGGAGGCATCACTTCCAAACTGGTACAGGGACTTTGTACAGCATGTTGGGAGATTATCCCAAGCTAAGCACTGAATGACAATGAAACAGTCACTGCTAGATGATCAAATTTTGAGACAATCATATCAGAACTGAGTCACTTATCAATCTGTGTTCTCTCTGACACACATCTCTCAAGAAGTGAAAGAAGACACAAGAAAGGACACAAAGCTGCAGCATTTCCAGCCATTGTTCTGTCTCTCTCTCCTCTATAAATGGTGTTTACAAAGCCTCGGATCAGATCAACGCTACCAATGCTAGCAGCTGTGTGAGGCAAAGAGGTGCTTCGAACTAAAAGCTAATGCCAGTTTAGCAGGTATAATGTTAACTATGTTCACCATTTTAAATTAGCATGATAGCATGCTAACAATTGCTAATTGGCACTGAACACAAAGTATGGCTGAGGCTGGGGGGAATGTCATTAGTTTTGCAGGTATTTGATCATAAACCAAAGTATTGGACAAATTAATCCTGAGTCGGGATGAGACTCTGAACCAAACTTCAGGGAGATCTGTCCAATAGTTGTTGGGACATTTCACTAAAAAAAACAAAAAAAAAAACAGATTGTCACAGCGGAGGAGAAGTCAGGGGATCACCAAAGTTACTAGGATTAATTCTGATATGCCTCTACAAAATCGGATGTCAATCTATTCTAGTAGTTCAACAACTATTAGAGACCAAACTAGTGGACAATCCGTGGAGCACCCCTGCTAGCGTGGCTGAAAAATGAATAAACAGAGCAGTAAATGTTTAAACATTGGGATCTTGAAATTAACTTTCAGGTTCAGCTGCAAGTGGCAGATAAATAAATGATAATTTCATAGCAAAACCACAAACCTGCAACAGATGATACATCTTATCTAACACTTAGTAAGTGGCTGTTCCTAATGTGCATGATAACAGAATTATATTCACAAAACTGATCGGATCACTTAAGGCATATTAATTGCTTTTGGTCTGCATTCACTCTGATCAGATCATTGGTATTAGTTTAAGAACCACTGCTAGGCAGGGAAAAAGTTAATTCTGGATGCTTATTAATGCTGTCCAGACTAGCTTCATGACTGTGGTTGAAACCCAAGAACATAGACATTACTGGCAGAGATGAAATCTAAGAGCACAGATATAACTGTCTGACCATGTGCAGCACATGTCCAGGCAGCTGGATGCCAAGTCATATAACTACTGGTCAGTGTCAGACACACTTACAGACCAAGATAGGAGATATTCATAGACTGATCTCTGTGTGTTAGGAGGGACAGGGGGCAGTGCTCTGTCACACAGTATACCTTTGAACCAGTGATGTTTGGTTTAATGTCTAAATATTCATAATCAGATTTACAGAAAAAACTAAATGGTGTTGCATTTCATCCTTGATACAGGCATGCAGCAGTTCAAAGTGTGGTTGACAGTTAACGCTGTTGCATATCTTCACTTGTTTGACTCCCTACTGCTGCAGTTCACTGTCAAATGTTAATATTTCTGATATCATGACAACATTTTGTCAACATTAGCCAGAGCACAAGTTTGCAACTGCACTGGAATGCACTGCCTCTAATCTAAAGTATATGACAATTAAAACAGCAGGAAGTGAATCTCAAGCTCCTTCACAATAAGGCCTGGGTGTTCTCTGTCCGGCTCTCTCTGATATCTGTGAACCTCTTCAGTATTCAGCATTGCCAACACTGGACACCTCCTCTGACCTCTCCCACTGAAGCACATCATTACTTATCTTTATAGAGCTGCTCTATGTATAGATTGTCACTGAAGTCATCCTGAATAGGATAAAATACAATGGAGGAAATTCTGCCCTATTTTCTGTTTAAATTTCAGTTAAATGAACTGGCGATGATCACGTACATTTCTTGCATCATCAACGCTGACCAGGAACAGCTACTTCCATGACTGGTGAAAACACATCAGATGTATAAGGGCTGGGCTGCATAATATCATAACAACTTAAACATTAAATGAATAATAAAAGCCAGCTTTCATCGACTGCAGCCAACAGCAAAATTAAGGATTCCTGAGACATATTTCTTAAAGGTAAAACTCTTCCTGATGGCTCACTGCTGCTTCAGCCCTTATGAATGTTTAGTGTGGGTCCAGAGGCTCTTTAAGGCAAACACCTGAGAACACCCCACCCCTTTAACAGTGTTCGCTCTCATAAAAAACACTGGCCCTGTTGGTTTACAATCCACAAGGACCTGATTGAAAACAGACCTCTTGTTGGCCGTGCACACGCCATTTGTCTCCAACTGATTCTGCAGAAAATAACAACTAATTTATTGACACAGTTAACTTGTCACAGCAGCTCCTCTGCTGGAAGCCAACTGAAGGACAAACAATAAACCGCTGTGATGGTAAACATAATTCTTTTCATGTTTTACGCTCATTACTTCAGATCAAGATAAAGTTAGCAGTTAAAAAGCCCCCATGTCCCCAAACCTCAAAACCCTTTACCTTGAAAACAAACATCTCTCCTCGGAGCATAGCAACCGTGTCAAAGTTCCCTTCACAGATATTGGGTCCGTAGTGATCTGGTCTGTCGGTGGTCCTGGGGCGGTCAGGGTGACGAGGAGGTGTTTGGGGTGGTCTCGGTTCTGGGCGACGGGGTGTCACTGTGGGCAGCGCCTGGGTGGGGCCGCTGTCTGGCTGACCTGAAGGGAAAGACGAACATCAAGGGTTAAATCTATTTTAACACATTATGCTGGACGACAAGATGTAGGAACGGATGACTGACTTTTTTCAGTCATCTTTTTTCAGCATCAACTTTAAAAGTACATAATTCAAATTAATAAAAAAATGCAGTTACAATGAAATTAAAAATGGGAATAAACCTAAGTTATAACAGTAAAAGTCAAAACTGCTTATTTTTGGAATAGAAACTCTCACTTTCTTGTTTGTTTGTTTGTTTGTTTTTATTGTTTTTAAATGCTATCTTAATGTCTTCTTAATGTTCTATTTTGAATGTATTTCCATGCCTCTGTAAAGTACTTTGAATTGCTTTCTGTCTGAATGGTGCTCCATAAATAAACTTGCCTTGCCTTTAATATTTCTGAAATGCTGATGAATTTACAGCTGAATAATGGATTCCCAAATGAATGAAGGCAACCTACTGGGTTAGGGTTTTAAAATGAAATGAAAAGAAACTTCTTTGTTGTAGGAGAAAGGCATAAAAACTACTTTTCAATATTACAGAAAGTGCAAATCACCAGTTCATATACACTGGACACCAGGACAGTCATCCAATATACGTCCTACCATAGATCTGTTGTATGCCGCGCCGGTCATCGTCAGGCAGCTCGAAGTTCTCAGTCTCCATCCATTGGTAAAAAGGAGCCATGATGGCCAGTGGGTTGTTGGAGTGCTCTAAACCCAGGGCGTGACCCAGCTCGTGCACCGCGACCAGGAAGAGGTCATTACCTGTGTGGAAATGATGGAGCATAGAAACAAGTTAGGAAGTTAGGGAGGAAAGAAAGCTAGAGTGAGTTATCTGAGTTTTTACAGAAGGAAAAAGAGAGAATGTCCCTCCGCATTCATACATCTGTGTCTTATGAAAAACACATAGGAATCCATATGCTGCAGGCCACATAAAGAGGAAAGTCCCTCATTCTATAACTATAAGGCCTCCCTAAGGGCCCAAAGTGTGCCAAGAAAACATTCCTCACATCTTTACACCACCACCAGCAGCCTGGACTGTCGACACAAGACAGGTTGGGACAATGGATTCATGCTGTTGACACTAAATTCCGACCCGACCATCCGCTGCCTCAGCAGAAATCCTGATGCATCAGACCAGGCTACATTTTGGAGTCTTTAACTGTCCAATTTTTGTGAGACTGTGCCCACTGCAGCCTCAGATTTCTGTTCTTGGAGTGGAACCTGATGTGGTCTTCTGCTGTTGCAGTCCATCCACCTCAAGGCTGGACGTGTTGTTTATGCTGAGCTGTTTTTTTTTTTTTTTTCTGCTCAGTTGTAAAGAGTGGTTATCTGAGTTACCGTAGCCTTTCTTTCAGTGGTTCAAGTCTGGCCGTTCTCATCAACACAGAGCTGCTGGGTAAAAACTCTAGAGACTGTTGTGTGTGAAAATCCCATATCAGCAGTTTCAGAAACACTCAAACACTGCCTGTCAGGCAGCAGCAAACATGCCACAGTCAAAGTCACTGAGATCACATTTTTTTCTCATATGATGTTTAATGTGATGCATGACTTAATGCATTGCTCTGCCACATGATTAGCTGTTTGGATAATTGCATGAAAAAGCATGAGTACTAGGTGTTCCTAGTAAAGTGCTCAGTGTGTTTATATCCATGTAGTTAATATTTGAGAATGCCTGTTCATTGTTCTCTCCACAGATCTGACACATGAATCACTAAAGGCATGCTAATGATTGCTGATATGAATCAGCATACATTTCTAACATTTCTAACCAGTCAAGGGATGCTGTTGTCCACGGCCAGTGCAAAAACTACACACTGACAAGGCCACGACACAGCTGTGCCCCACTGACCATTGCATCAACTTCCTCTGCACACAAAAGACCTCTTACTGATGTTTTTTTTTTTGAAAAGTAAAACCACAGAAAACCTGCTTTCGACTTGACCAACATATTCCTATATGGTCGTGTCTGAAGTGCAGCCAGCACACAGTCGGGTACTTCCCCCCAGTCAATCCCTCTTTGTTGCTTGAGACCTGCTCTCTGTGATCTTTGAACTCATAAGCCATTTTGTCTGGCTCAATCCTCTGCGCTGATTGGTCAAATCTGTGCCAGTGACATCATGCCGTTGGGGGGAATGGGACCTGGTGATGTCAGTGATGAGCATGCAAGGGAATGGGGTGATGCTCTGGATGCCTGTCCTTGTGCATCTCCTAATTTCCTTTTAGCAACACACACTCACAAAGGGATTCACACAGTTCATCTCCCCCACCATCTATAATTTCAGAGTCACATGAGTGTCCTCATGGCATGCTAAGCTGTGGCTAACACTCAAGGAGAGAAAACAGCAGAGGGCAAGATAGAGCGCTCCAGATAGCTGAGGATGAATAAAGAGAGAGAGAGAGAGCACTGAGAGCAGATAAAGAGGCCTTTGTGAGGTAACCGCGACAACCATTTAGTCTGACAGAGAAAAGCTTGAGTAAACTTCAAACATCTCAGCATATTTAGAAGTTCAGCCAACACATCTAATACTGACCACCCTACACACACATTCAGTCATTTTCAGTCCTATTTCACTTGTTTAGCTTGTCTCACACCTTATTCATCAGCAGCTGAGGGAACTCCCCGTGCAACACAAAGCAGCACCCTGACAACCGGAGTGCACTCTCCAAGTCAGCTCTGCCTTTTGCCAGTAACTTACTCACATTATTCTCATCGGACCACAAAGGCTTTCGGACCTTTTTACCACTCCTGGTCTTCAGGGTGTCATTTGTGTAAGGTGTGTTTGAGTGTGCATATAAGTAAGTTGTTTGGTTTAAGTCTAAAAGCTGTTTTTGTTATAGCATCTGTTGCAGAAAGGCTGATTAATCACACTGTGTGTCACAAGATTTACACTGAAAAATTTTCTAGCCTAATAAAATTGTTATTCGCTAACTAAAGAAACTGAGTTCAGGGAAAGGGGAAAAAAAACACTTCAACTGCAAAGGGGAAACAGATTTGTGCCTTACCGTCACATGCTGTCATATGAATTTTTCATGTGTAACTATTGATCGCTAAGCTTAAGTCTGTTTTTGTTTGACCAAAAGGAGGTCAAAGGTCAGGGCTGACTCTGCTTCATGCTCCAGGACACTTCAGCAGGGAAGATGCGGATAAGGTTTGAACATGGCTCTTCAAGTCTCACTTCTTTCTTCTGTGAGATTTTGTTTGCACTCTGAGTCAGCATCGAAGAAAGGCAAAATATCAATATTTCATTTGAAAATACTATTAGGGCAGCAACTAATGATAGTTTTAATTGTGAAGCAATAAGGCGGTTATTTTTCATTCATTTATCATTTAGTCTATGAGATGTCACAAATTAGTAAAACTAAAAAATGCATGTCACGATTTTCTACAGCAGTAGAAATCATAAGTGTTATTATGGCCTGAGCTGATTTATGGGCCTGTTAAAGATAATTTATCTGAGTACAAAACTATATTTTTACTTCTCACTCTGTTGTTTCAGGAAAGACTCTTTTGCATCAGTGTGCCCTGTTTAAATCAGATGTTTTGGTAAAAGCATAGGTGCGTGTTTATATTCAGTAATAATGCAGTTATAAATGTTGGTAAACCATTAATAAGTACATAGGGGCACTTTCTAATAAGTCATCATGTCTGCATGTAAAAATGTTAGTGTAGCATGAATAAAGGGTAATGGGTTTCTCAATGTCTGTTGAGCCATTAGCAGAAGTTGGTCAGTCACCTGCAATTATAAATGTTAATAAATCATTAATAAAGGGTTCTGCAATCCATCAAGTCTGCAGTTATAATGTTAATAAGCTGTTTATAAATGGATTTTATGTCCTCCAAGGACAAGTGGTCTCCAAGCCATGTGTCCTGCTAGAGGAGGATTTTCCACAGTCTGTCAACCCAAAACGTAACGTAACGTTACATTAACGTATTACCCGACTTAAACAATTGACTTAAAGAATTAACTTAATCAACCAAAAGACTGTTGCTGTTTAGATACAAATTTTGTTGGAAAACTTCAAATTTGGCAAAGGGTGGGGGCCACATTTCAAGACTAATGCAAGGCAGTAAAAATGCCAGAGCTAAATGAAGACTACATGTGTGAAAAGCTGGACTAACTAGACATGTGTCTAACTAAAGTCAGACAGGATTGTAATTTAGTTGTACTTTGCTTTTAAGCTGTGTAAGTAGCGTGGAGCAACAAAGAGCCCAGTCTACAGATCTTCCTGAGTAGAGCACACTCCCACTTACTGTGGGATTCTACTGCCCCTGTGATCTGTCCTGCAACACATCCCACTCAGAGCTGATCACACAGATACACACACACACACACACACACACACACACACACACACACACACACACACACAAACAAAGCTTAGCTGTCTGTGTCTGGTGTGTGTATGTAGATAACAGGGCAGGAAAACCCATTGTCGCAAAAAAAAAAAAGAAGAAAAATCCCTTTCTGCTCAACAGGGTGAATGGGTGCACAGAAAGAAGAGGAACTTCTCTTAAGATTGAAGGTGTCTTCTTACATAGGATTAGTTTAGTGCTAGGAATTGGTGCTCGGAGTTTTATTTGGGTTTAAGTGAGATTAGATTTAGGCAACCATTTTAGCAAACTGTAATCGTCACAGAAATACAAATATCTTGAGTGTGAGTGTCTGTGTGTGTCTGGCACAGACTGTACAGACCATGATGCATGGAGTTCAGTGATTAGTGTAAGTTGTCAGAATTATGATGGTAGGGGAGGAGGTAAATCGGAGACCTGTAAGGAGGTGCAGTTGGGGCAAATACTGTGTGATTTGACTTTGAACTTCTGAAGAGGTAAATGGAGAAGCAGAGCTGAACCATGCCAACTCTAGTTATGTGCGGGGAAAAGTGATGGGGACAACTGTTTGCAATCTATCATATAGATCCATTACAACCTACACAACATGACATGACTTTAGTGCTGCAAACTGCTCATCAGCTAAAGGACCTAATGACTCCTAAATGCTCCCTTTCCCTTTCAAGGTTAAGCAAATGACTCCATCGCATCACAAGAAGAAGCTTCATAACACAACAAGCTTTCCGTGTGTGTGGCTGCACACACACAAACACAGACATACAGCACTCCGCACCAACTCAACTTTGCAGTGCAGCAAAACATCCACCCACCTGAAGCCACAGTGTAAGTCCTGAAAACATCTCCCAGGAAGTTGTTCACTGAGAACTTTTCATTCCTGTTCTTGTTCAGGTTTTTAAATGTTTTTTTCTCTGTGGCATTGACTTGTACTTAAGGAAAATCACCACTGTCCCCATTTACCTTGAATGTTCTGGTTTCCTATGGTCCACGGTTCGTCGGAATCAAAGTGCGTGTCCCCTCCCATTCCAGGTCCAGGGAAGTAGGCATGAGCGAGGAAGCCCCCTTCTCCATCAAAAGGAGAGCTGTCTCCATGAAAACCTGAAGCAAAGAAGATCATGATGTCTGGCTCCTTGCGGCGTCCATATTTGATCTCCTGGTAGGGGATTTCGTCAAAGGTCAGTGGGGTGACCCTCTCCCAGACTTTAAAGGCCCGCCGGATGGCCTCATAGGAGTTATACTCTCCAATCTTGGGAGTGTAGTTCTGGATGCTGTGGAAACAAAGAAAAGAAATCTTACAAGGGGAAGTGTCCCACATCATCTTTAAGTAAGACATACCCATCTGTCGATTTATATTAAAGATGTTTTTCATTTTAATGCTGTTAGCAATTTCAGGTGTCAAAGTGTCAAGCACGTGTATCTAGTCTGGTGCATAGTATGAGGCGTCTATGGTGGTAAATGTATTCTTGATCCAACAAAATCAGCGAAAAAGAAAGGCGCATTTAAGATACGTTTGTGGCAGATTAGATTTTCTTTACAAACAGAACGTCTTTTTGATACCTGTATGTGAGGTGGCTCTTGTTCCATTTATGTCCAGTGAGGGCGTAGCGTTTCCGCCGCACGTTAGTTTTGATCTGGCCTCCAAACTTGTCAGGTACACCGCAGCGGGGTCTCCTCATGGCGCTAAAGGAGTTGAAAGGAGTCAGCGACAGGCAAGAAGGCATGTGCATGTGTGTTGAAAGGAAGAAGACACCCTGAGAGAAGAGATGAAGGGGAGTGTGATGTTGTAACCCCTGCTCTCTCCTCTTGATGTCTGTGTACGTTTTTGTTGTTTAATTTAGTAGTCTGTGTATCTGTGAGCTGCAGAGTACAGCCAGGCTACTGAGCAGTTCCTCTCAAGCAAAAGGGGAGAACGTGTTCAGTTTCTAAGGGAAAAGGAGAACTTTACAAATCTTTTTATACAACTGACGATTTGACCAATCCTGGTTAAAAGCCTATATCTACAAATTCTAGGCCAAACCATCCAACTAAAAACATTACAGGGCTTTGCAAAACTTGAAACTGAAAATTTAGATAAAGTTTGGGACTCAAAGTGTTTTGGGGGCTGAGTGGGTGTAAATCAAGAATATCAAAAATACAAAAATATCCTAGCTAACCGCTGCCGACCTGATAGTTTGAGGGTCCATGTGTCCGGTGACTTCTAGGCCATAGAACCGCTGCATATCGCTGATGGCGTTGGACAGGATCTGAGCTGATCGCATGGTGGACATCTGTCTGTTGGCCTGGGGCAGGTAACCGTACATCCTCAGCCATGACTGGAGACAAACAGGAAGAAAAACACAGAGGAAACTGTTACAAATAAAGAGGTATCATCTCTTAATATACTGTGATGTCGATTCACTTGAATCAAAGCTCATTAAGCTCATATTACTCATGCTGACAGCAATGAGAAAAGACTTTTTATATAATTAAGAAGTGAATTATAACATGAACAAGGAAATGGAAATTATGGAGACAGCAACAGCTGTTTTATAAGCATATGGTCAATTTGTGTTGTTTACATCTGAGAGCAATGATATGAAGGCCTGGGGACCTTTAAGTTTGTCTGCTCCTCAGCTTCAACACCTGTAACATGATGACATGACAGAGATTTGCCTTGGTCCTCAGGCTCTGTGGGAAAATTACTCCCATTTGTTATTTGATCTTCAGTTACAGGAATGGGGCAGTTTTGGTTTCGATTTTTAAGGAAAGTAAAAAGTGAAATTACAACGCAACAGTGCTCTTTTAAATGTATAAAATTGTGCAGTGGTTTGCGTTTAATGTTTTGTATATAAAAGGAGATCAGCCGACTGTATCTGACCTTACTCAGGGAGTATGTGACAGGGAGGGCTGGAGGGTTTAATGACAGACATGAGGGAGAAAACGTGATACTTGACCCAAACACAGATGACGCAAAGTCTATCCCACCTGTTATGCAGAAACCTTATATCTCACACACTTTTACACAGAGGCGAGCACTGGGTACTCTGAGATATTAGATACGCCTACACACGGACACACTCCCCTTGGTGGTGCAGGGAATGTAAAAGGGTGTGTGGCTTTGTGTGCATGTGTTGCTTATGTGTGTAGCTGTATCAGCATGTGTGTGTGTGCAGGTCTCAAGCTTACGCCCATCTTTCACAATGCAACAACACTGCTTGATAAAGCTCTGTGTCTACTTACCCACTCCTTTAAAGCCATAAAAACAAACTCACCTCTCTCAGTCCCTCTCTCTCACACACACGTACACATAGAACATGCATCTTATTTATGTGAAATGCTGTAGGCCCTATATAATAATTGCTCTGGTCACAGATATGTAGACAGAATTAGTGTTTATTCATTGTATGTGCAATTACAAAAATTTACAAAGGGTCTCCCAGACCGTCTTTGATTTACTGTGTACCCTCTGTCTGACTGTCCTGTCACTGTCTATACATCTACAATATGACGTACATGTAAGAAAAAGGGTCAAAGGCAGATGTGTGGACCTGTGCTCCAGATCAAATCTCAATGTAACTTTAACCCAAGTACTTCTTCCTGCAACATCCACCGACAGAAAAGCTATATTTCGCCTACATGTGTCCTTCCTCCACCATCGGCCCAGTAATTACTGCGCTGCTTTGATCAATTATCATGAAGTGATCGATCAATCAGTGTCAAGCACTGAGCTGAGTCTGACAGATTCTGACAGCATCTCCTCCTCTGTGATCAGTTAAGATAGTAGATGACTACTGTCAGCCATTTAATATATGACCTTTGTTGAAATACCACGTCTTCTCTTTTTCCTTGAAGGTTAAAGTTTTTTATTAGGTTCTCCTGACAGCAGTAATATAAAAAAAATGCTGGAAATCCTGCACAACAGAAAGTTTTTTAAAATCTTTAAAAACTAATGCAGCCAATGTAGAATATTTCTTCAAACTATACAGTGCATGTCTTTATAGTTTATGCACAGGCTGTCAGGAGGCAAAAGATGAAAACCAAAGGTGTTTGAGCCTTTAGCCTTTGAAGCCCTTGGCCTGAGGAACTCACACATTCAGTCTTTATGTCATTTCTCCAAAGACATCTGTTGTTCAAGCATTTTTTGCCCTTTTCATTCACTTTAATTGGTTTCAACTGATGTCTGTTAGGTATTTTTAATCAAATTGCCGGTTATTTACACCTCTAATGCTTCTATTGTAGGTGTAGAGCTGTAAAAAGAGCCCAGCTTATTATTTTACCATTACTCCCTCTCATCTTTATCTTTCCCTTTTTGGCAGAGGATGTACTGGCTATATCAGCTCTGTGTGTGTGTGTGTGTGTGTGTGTGTGTGTGTGTGTGTGTGTGTGTGTGTGTGTGTGCGTGTGTGCATGCCTGCGTGTGTGTGTGCGTGTGGGAGCAGGAAGAGGCATAGAGAGGGCTGAACTGGACATGACCCTGACCCACCTCTGCTTTTAGATAAGGAAGCTTCAAACACGCTGACATACAATTACACACACACATACACACACAAACTCACTCAAAAACAAAAATGCACTTCCTGCAACACTATGTAAATACTCTCTCTCTCTCTCTCATACACACACACACACACACACATACAAAACCACAAGCACACAGTTCAAGTCAAGGGAAACAGGTGGCATCGTTCACAAAACACTTGTGTTCACTGTTACACAGTAAAAAGACAACATACATCAGGTGAACGATAATTCAAGACAATTAACCAATCACTAAGCCACCAACTGTATTTAACCCCCCACTGTTAAATACATTTCTTATTCTTTTGCTCGTTTTTGGTTTTGAAAAGGTGAAAAAAGACACCACCCCACCCGCCAACCTCTTTAGATTTAAAGTATCACTTTCAAGGGGCTATTTGTCAGTTTTCTCTGCTGCTGAACGTGGTTTCTCTCTGGTAGCAGGCGGTGGTGATTGTTGCTTGACAAGAGCTTTGGTCATTGTTGCGTTTACAAGACAAGAGGTTCTAATACGTCCTCTGAACAGCGCTATGTCCTCAGGGCAGATTGGCAGCTAGAGTTAAGAGTTAGTCGCTATTGGTAAGTAAACACCTGTTAATGCTAATATTGGCTACGTAACAAAGGCAAAACTTACAAATAGCTCCTTTAACTGAACTTTGAAATGTGGAGAAATCCGTGGCACAACGCTAACTCTGCTATCTTAAATTCCACTAGATGGATTCAGGAAAATAAATGAATTTCCTAAATGACAAAAAACACATCTGCAAAAGGCAGAAAATCTTTCAAGTGCTGATTACTAATGAGCAGTATTGATTGTCGCTTTATGTCAGTTAATGGTATTCATATTTCATACTGTCTGGAGATAAGAACAAAGCACTTTGCAATGCCATGATGCACCCAGTAATGATCAACCAACCACAATAGATTGATGGAGAAACAAAGGGGTAAAATTGCAATTCTATCTAAATTCCAATAAAAGTAATTCAAAGGAAACCACAGTCTATTGTCCTGTGTCATCTCAAGCATGTGTCTTTGAACATTCCAGCCACTTCCTCCCTGCTCATCTGTGATCAGCATCTCCACTTGGTCAACACTGCTGCACTGATAGTGCTTGATGAAGAAGGGAAATGCCTTGTTGTCTGTTGATGTTTGTGTTCTTGTGCTGTGTGTCTTTGTGTATACATAGGAATCTGATGTTGTCTCTACACACTCTTTCTCTATCCCCTCCCGGGCCGTTATTGGATACATGGGCAGAGCTGCAGTGGTGTTAGGAAGATGTATGGAGACATATGAACCCCTGCCACCCCTCACCTAGAGTTTCCCCCATATGCACCTAACAGCGGCTGCTGAAATATCACTGCCACTAAGAGGAGAGGAGAGGAGAGGAGAGGAGAGGAGACAGCTCAGTCTTATCTCTTTAGAAACTAACTTTATATAATTTTGCCCTACAGACGCTTCATATCCAGGTCAACTCACACACCTGTGAGCAAAGCATATAAACGATAAACTTTGCGCTTACTTGATAATGAATTTTTGGCATGCTTTGCGGGCATGCCAAAAAAAATCTCTTTGCACGCATGCTCTTCACCTCTGCTGCAACAACCCCATCCTACGGGAAACACTGCTCCTCCCCAATCATCTAAAACTGCGAAGTACTCCAGTCTGGCTGCTCACCTTCCCTCATCAGCTGAGCTGAATACAAAACAAGTCTTAGACAACAGGAGGAATAGGGTTTTGTGGAGTGTGTGTGTGTGTGTGTGTGTGTGTGTGTACGCTACGCCTTTTCTATTAAATAGGCTTTCAAAGAGTCCTTGAGCTTACCTGCCAAAACCAGACCTAGCAATATACAAGGAGTTGTAAAACCTGCCAGGGGTGGGTGTGTGTGTGTGTGTGTGTGTGTGTGTGTGTCCACCACAATGTCAGCCAAGATACTAACAGAGCTTTTATTCCGAGGCTTGGTCTGCTGCCATGTCTTACCCCCCAAAGTCCTACCAAGAGGATGGATATGTAAATGGAAGAGTGAGAGAGAAATAGAAAACGGACACAGAGGAGGAAGAGAACATGACTTGTTCAAGTTGAAGATTTCTTGAAGCACAACAGATTACATATAAATAAACACGCAATCACCCTAATACAAGCTCAGAGATAGTTCCCATCTCATGGCGTCCCCCTGCCCCATCCCAACACTGTAGCAATGTGAGTCTTTGTGGACATGTTGAAAGCCATCACATGGGACTGGGGGGGGGGGGGGGGGGGGGGGGAGTGAAGAGACGACATGTTGCAGATTACATGGATACAAAGAGGATATGCACTGAGTATCCACCGATTACTCCTCCCCTCGCTACTATTACTCTGCTTTAGCTACAAATTGCTGTTGCACACTTTTTTCACTCCGTCACAGCCTGTCGTATCACGTCCATGTTTCTCTCTGCTCCTTCTCTCTCTCTCCTATTCACAAGTTTTCTCTCACAGCTCGCTCTCTTCAGACAACAGGGTCCATTGTATTTCCTAAGATGCCTTGGAGTCCCAGGCCCAGTGTGCCTGTGCACAGTGTGTGTGTGTGTGTGTGTGTGTGTGTGTGTGTGTGTGTGTGTGTGTGAGTGTCCCAGTTAGAGAACAGCTGTCACATTCAGCCATCACATGCTGCACAGCTGAGACTGACCACTACCTTCCCTGTCAACTTTCTCTCTGCCTTTTTCATAAATAACTAATTTGCATTTTCTTTTAAAACAAAATTTCTCTGATTCTTATCACACACACATTTGATAATCCCCTCTTCTCCCTCATTCCTTTAACCTCCCACCTCATCCTTGTAGTCCAGACAGAGTAGGAGTTGAGTTCTCAGACCAACTCCTAAAAACATGGATTGCACTGCATTTCAAGAGTGTGGATTGGTTTTGGTATTTTAGTATGTGAATTAACTATAAAGTAGGTATTTAATGAAATTTCAACACAATCCAACACAGTCTGAATTTGCTGGAAAGATACCAGATGCTTTGAAACATGTTATTTCATTTTGCATGTTAATTATGTTGTTCAAGACACATACAGTCCTCTTTTAACCTGTCCTTTATGTGATTAAGTAAGACTACAAAGTATGTGCTTTACTACCTTATCATCATGGAAATTCGAGCTTACTTTCTGTTCACACATAAAAATTTCTATAAACTGTTACAGCTCCTGTGGGTGAAAACAAATGTTCTCTCCAGAGAAACATTTATCCTCCACAAAGACGCAGTACGGCCATCAGTGACTTCATAAAAGTTGGGTCTCCCCTGCCATAAAGATTAGGTCATGGAGATTAGCAGTCCCACCAACAAACGAACCACATGACTTTTAAGTCCTCTTGAAGTCTTCAACTAACACTTGCAGTTTTACTTAAATCTAACAGATTCAAGCCTCCGCTCTTGGTCACATTTGCTGGACCACTGCTGATTTTTTAAGCTGGGCTATCAATGAAAACACTTTGTTGCTGCTGCACATAAAAAAAGGCTGATGTGAACTTGTCGACAGGAGCTTGTTGTACTTTGGTCGCAGCCAGGAATGTTATGGAAATTATCTAAATAAACTGTTCTGAAAGTAAAGGCAGTCCTGACACTCGTACATGGTTTCAGTGATTTAACTTTTAATCGTAACAACAGGATTTAGGGTACCTACCTTACCTTACCTACCACCTTATAACAATAAAACACTCATGCACTTTAAAATTACAGGTTTCCCAGAGAGTAGCCTGTTGTATCCTCTTTATTTTGCCCATGAAAATCCTTTATAATAAATTTAATTGAATGTCATTGAATAAACACATATCAAATGCAAGACCTGCTCGGACGACTTGTCACTGGTTTAATTTTCATGGACACTGAGCTCTTTTCAACAACATCCAGTTGAATGGAAAGCTGTCAAGTCTTTCTTTCGCCACTCAGTTGTGCAGCTTTAATTTACTTTTGTTGGAACAGCAACCATCTTAAAAGTTGAAGTCCCCTGTGCTCGAGAACATTGCTTGTATGGAGCACTCTGGATGTTAAAAAGACAACAAGGGCAACACAGTTGTTACTTCTTGAGCTGACACACACAAACACATTTAGCAACAAGTGATTAGGAATTTCTCACCAGTGCAAACATTGTGTAAACCTTACAGCCCTTGTCTCAGTGAGACACATTAGCACATACTGCACATCGCATGTACCACAGCTATGTTAATACCCAATCAGAATGTGTTGTAACCTGACTGAAGACCAGACCCCCGGTCACTGGGTTTTTGATAATGCAAGCTCCCCTTTAATGACCTGGAAGCCTCTTTGTCAGCCTCCCCTTCTGTCTCTCTCTCTGTCAAACAACACACTAATACAGAAACAAGAGCTCCACCATTAATTCTATAAAGTCAACTTATAGGGAACTGTCTCTCAAAACACTGATGGAAGAAGAATGTGCTGGTTCAAGTTCTGACTTGACAGTTGGTGGCTAATTGTAAACATAGAGTAAATGTGCACTGGTGAGGCAAAATGAGCAATGTGAAAAACTGGCCACCATTGGATATCTTGATGCAGAGATAATTTGGTCAATTTCATATATCATACTGATTCTTCCCTGTTTTGTGATGATTAACTGATGTAGTTAGATTCCTAACAGTGGTTTCTGATGTTATAATCAGTATAAGTGTCTATAAGGTGAGTAATTCTTTGCTATTCTGTGTTTTTGCATGTTCACCTGAGGGGAAAGAGACACGATTCCTAAAATCTAGCACAGCGATTAATCCAGAGACCACTAAGGGTGTTTGAGAATGGTGTGACATGGAAAGAGATAGAAGTGCTATAGGGGACAAAATGTTGAAGATGAGAATGGTCAAGAGTGGGTCCCTGACAAGAAGATTTTTGATTTCCTGCTGTGCCTGCTACATAGTCATTTATGAGGAACCACATGTGAAACCCAAGTGTGTTGAGGGGATTTTAATTATGATGTAATTAATATTAGTCACGTTAACCAGATGTTGTGTAGTTGGTAGTCCTGCCTCAGTTCTGACATGCTGGGACACATTTTAAGCTATTACACAGGTAAACATCATGCCTTCATATCAGTTGATTGAAATGAGGCAAATCAAATTACCGTTCAACTATAATCTATAAATATGAATTGTTAACAGCACATCGTTATCATTGTTAACATTTGAATGAGATTGTTATGTGATTATTTTAATTTGTTTATAGTCTTTATGATGGTGAATTACCGGTCTTTCCTTTGTTGTCACTTTCAATGGTAAATTGTTTAATAAGTCAGTATTATAAAGTCATCTCTAACTTCTGCTGCTTTTGTTTCATTGTATTTGGTAAGTAATGGGCTTTATTTGGTGTACAGTTGTAAAGCTGCTGTACGTGTTTTTACCTCCGCGTTGAAGGTGCTGTCATCCTCCGCTCCACTCGCCCCGAGCGCGCACAGCCACAGCGCGAGGAGGGTCCGTCTCCAGAGCAACCAAAAGCAGCGGTCCCGTGAGGTGGAGGCCATGGTCTCAGTTGTCGTTTGTCGAGGTTTTTACTCTAAGTATTGCTAGTTTATGCGGTGAAAACCTTCATTAAAAAAAAAAAACAGTAGCAAACTATTCCCTAGCCGTGATGCTACGACAGCCTTCAACAGTGCACTTGTATCCTGGGAAAGAGCTCCATTACACATTTACAGTCAGAGCCGCATTACAAAGTAACCCTCCATAAATGTCGGTGAGTTTGCACTGATATGTGACCCTTTGAGTCCATGCAGCTTTCTCCGTCAAGTTCGTTTACACCAATGACAGATAGACCGCCTCACCTTTCTTTACGCAGTGATCTGTTATCTGTGGCTGGAGTTAACCTACCAGAGCGCGCAGCTCATTTCATTAACATCAAAGTCGTTGCTTTATTAGTAACCTTGAATGTGCAGTTTACAGAAGACCCACAACGTCTCCAGCAATCGGCAAAATGGGTCTACAGCAGAAATGCTTCACTAAATCATTTATTTCTAACATGTTCAAATCCAGTGGGTTAACAACCTCTTCACGTGATAAAGCTTAATGAAGTGAGAAAGTTGCAAAACTATAAAGCAACAACCAAATAATAAGCCCAAAGTTCACCGCACATGACCGAATCCTACAACAGCAGCTTCAAGCAGTGTCGCAGCTGAGAGCGAGCACGGTTGTTATATATCGCGACCTCTTGTAAAAAGAAAAAAGAAAGAAAGAAAAAAAGAATATATTTAGCGTTTCTTCGCCCTTTATATCCAGTTTTCCCTTTTCCCACAGGACATACTGTCGGAGGCCGGTACTTAGTTAGTTGCTATCGGTCCTGTCCTGAGTAAGACGCTCACACGCTTCGCTCTCCCTACCGGCGCAGGACGTAGTGGTCTGCTGCTTCATGGTGTTTCGGTACCCTAACGTGGAGATGCCTGCTTCTAAAGTAACAGCACTTGGAAAACGTGTTCCTGTTATGAACTTCAAAATAAAAGGTTGCCCAAGTAACCTGACTTGTTCAGATGGCTCTTGACTGTCATGAGAATCAAGACTATGCATGAAAGAGCTCTATAGCACACTAATATAGAAAGATGATTTTATCCCATCAAAACTTATGAAAACGTTTTAAAAGTTAATGGGAAATCGGGGGGTTAATGGGAAAATATTTCGGAGGGAAAAATGTCATAACTATTCATGGGAGCACGTGAAACTCATATATTAACTTATTTGATTAATGTGATAAACATGTTGCATAGGCATCGACGGATTATGTAACTGCAAACTACATGCTGTTGTTTTTAATTGAAAGCTCAACATTAAACTTTCCTTCCATGTGATTACTTTTTGCCTTTTATTTTGAAGGCAGATCTCATTTCCGGTATTGTCTTTCTGGGGTTAACTTGATGGCGCAGACCAGTACAATGCCCTTATCAACCAGACGGACGGAGGTGGAAGTGGAGAGGGAGCAGAGCCCGAGGCGGACATGACCCTCCCCCCTGTGTTTTAAGCTCCCCCACACCGAGGTAATTGACACATTACACACACACATACACACACACACACACACACACACACACACACACACACACAGTGAATCAATGATAGACTCAATAACAGAAAAACATTTCTGTATAACACAATACAGTTCAACAGCACCACAAACTTTTTTTTTTTTTTAGTTTGGAGTACCTAATAAACTGACAACTGAGTCTGTATAGAAATCTATCACTTTGAATCCCTCATAAGAAATAAGGTTTTGTCAGAAAAAAAAAAAGTGTGTTAATTAACATGTGCCCAGGTCAAAAGAAAGCACCTGTCATCTGTGCAGATGGATTGGTAGGACAGCAGAGAGTGATCCTAGTTCCTGGGGCAGTCCCTGTCATTTGCTCCGACTGTGGAGACTGTGGACAGACATGTCTACATAATTAGATCACTATCAGTGGATCTGCTCGAGGGCAAAAGGAAGTAGCTACTTGCAGAATGGTTTTTAATGCTTACTGGTTAAAGACTGGAAATTGTAAGCATAACAGCTACTAAATAACCAATATCCATAGATTTCTTTGGCATTACTCATTAATTGAGGAGTCATAAAAAAAATATAAGGATGGTGAGAGAGAAGGTGATAGAATGATAAAGGCCTCTTGCATTTAAATGCAACACATGGTTGGTCCCTATGGTCTTAAGCCATCAGGATACACAAAATTTGATTTGAAGTGATTTTTTTTTACAGTCAAGCATTGATACAGTTACTGTTGGTTTTTATTGCAGGACAGTACCTCCACACAGCTCTGTCATCACAGGAGAAGAGGTGCTATAGTCTTCAATGGTCACTGGTAGTGCCTCCCTAAACCTAAAGTGCATGGAGTAAATTTATCATATTACATTTTTTTATGTATTTGTCTGAAAATATTCCATTATAATCAAAAGAATGGTGCCTCTTTACTACATGGACTGTGTTACCTTATTATAATATATATTACAGAAATGAATGAGAAATGCTGCAATGTGCTTCAGTGGGCTTTAGGCTTTTTCCTGTACTGTGAAGTAATTCCAGTAATGCAAAACAAACCAAACATGCATATATTCACAATACTTACATTGTTGGTTCTGTTCTCCTTCCATAAGTCTATTCTGTCTTGTTGTCCCTGTGCCACATGGGCCACCTGGCAGTAGGGCCACCTGTATGTAATAAGCAGTAAACTTGCTGATGGATAAAGCACACACACACACACACACACACACACACACACACACACACACACACACACACACACACACACACGCGTGGAAGGCATGCACAGTGTCACAAACTACAGGTGGGTCCATAAACACATATTTGTCCGCATTATAATTAAACAGGTGGTTTGCATGCAGCAGGTTCTTCTGATGACAATTCCAGCTCCAAACACCAAACAACATTACTTCTTCATCAAGTCACACGGGCCTGACAGAGGACTCAGGAATTTCATTTATATTCTTGATAATGATGTGAAAACATGGAATGAATAATGCACTTATGTGTTTTATGTTTGTTTTTGTTTTTTTTCTGTTTTTTTTTCTCGATTGAAAGTCACAACTGACAAGCAGAAAGTATGGCTGTATTAAGAAAAAACAGGAATGGCATCACTTGAAACACAGATCAAACTTTCATGTGGAATGCAGTCGTGTTGACTGGGCTGCCAGGAGAGACACAATTCAAATTGTTGCCTGTAACAGAAATACATTTTTTAGATAATTGTTTCTTCCAGTTTTGGTTTCTTTCTTGTAATTAGAGAGAAAGAAATCACAACATATACAAGTTGGAGAATTAAAAACTTGCATTCAACTCTCAACACCTTGTTTCAATAGATTTTTTTTATGTGTCACTCCCCTCTGTTGGTGGGAGTAGAGACATGCAGCCATAAACCAAGTGATGTGCAGCATATCCACCAGTGAACCAAAAGCTCAGGATGAACTAGTTTCTAAACAAAACCACAAATTAGTGCTGAATGTGTCCACAGAATGCTCGATGTCCTGTGGTGAGTATAACTGTTTTTGAAGATTTCCTTAATTTAATGTTTACTGTAGATTCAGTTGCAACACAGGTAAGAGATATTGGTTTTTTTTTTTTAGCTTTCTGTCTGTTGTTGCTTCCTCTTTTTATTTTTGGGGGTTGTTTTTTTTTTTTTTTTTTACTTCCTTTACTTCACATGAAGCTGTTTGGTTTCAGCAGGTTTCGTCACTTGTTTTTTGTCCTGCTGTCACATCAGCTGTGTTCTGTATTCTCTTCAGTTTAGATCATTTCTACAGGAGCTCAGCAACATACAAAGGTAAGCAGACTATGTATTTGATTCTTCTCAGAACTGCATGATTTAACTGTGTATATTGATGTTGATATAAGGCCAATTGGTTATTTAGCTAATTGTATGGAAATAACTTGTGTAAACACATTGGCTGTTGTATTCCCAGTTGAGATCAATAAATGTAGTTCGGCGATTGCGTTTGTACTTCTCCCTGAGTGTGTAGATGATTTTTTTCTTCAGTATTTTAGTCAGATTTAATGTCTATTTCCATATATTTGATGACCAATCAAAAAAGGCAGCAAGGCCTGAATGATAATTTTACTTTTAAATCGTTCTTGTAATAATTCTGATGCATGACACAATTGTATTCTTCTGTTCCAGTCCTTTATGTTAGATTGTATTTTGCTGCTGGTTTATTTCCTCTTCACTTCTCCTTGTCACTGAGTGTTTATTCACCTTTTAGGTGTGGTCTGCTGTATCCTGTGTTGAATTAGATCATAGCCCTCACTGTGATGTATATACATTATATGATTTGATAACACTACTCATGCTCTGAGGAAGGTCTATGGCTGAAAAACATCAACAGTGATATTTGGTAAAATGTAAAGCTCTACAGCCATTGCTCCATAGGAATGATTTCATGACACGTATCTGTTAATCAAGCAGAAACAGGTTTTCATTCTGAATGATCCTCTTCACAGGATGAAGTGGTGGTTCCTCTGGTGGCTGCTCCTGTCTTTGTTGTTTCACAAAAAATCAGATTCATTAGATTCATGCAAGGAAGAGGATTCAGGCTCAAACGAAGACGAAAATCAAGGTTCATTTCCAAAATGTGGTCTATCTGAGATGATATCAAACAAAAGACCAAGTAAGATTGTTTAATACATAGTTTCATATATACATATATATATATATATATATATATATATATATATATATATATACATGTATATACATGAATATATATGTATATGAATATTAACAAAGTATTTGTTCTACAGCGGTTTCAGATGCCAAATCTTGTATGGAAGAAGTGAACAGCATTTTGAGCAGTGGAAATGGACTGGACTCTACTGAGTAAACATTTTAATTACATATCGAAGAATAATTTTTTTTAAATCTTTTGGGATTTTAATGTTGTGTGAGTAATGTTTGTTTGTCGTTGTTTGTGAATAACTTTAAAAATGTATCAGATATGTACATGGGTTGATGTTGAAGATTAAGGCATTTTGTGATCTAGGTTAAATGTGAGGGTTTAAAACAATTGAATATCAGATTAATCATTATAATTTCTTGTTCTTTTCCACAAGAACCATTGAGTGTCTAGAACAAATTCTAGAGGAAACACAGGTGAATGAAACTGTATGCATGTCTTTCCCTCATTTGGTGGCTGTCCTGCTCAAACCCAAATGCCCCTTTGAGGGCGTGGAAATTCATGCCAGTGACACAGAGGTAAGGATATGTTTGTTCTGTCTTGGAGACTAAGTCAAAGTCAGAGTCATGATGACATTTTGAATGATGGTTGATTTTTTTGCCATCTAGGGTTGGCAATGTCCTCCAGTTGTGCCCAGAATTAAACATTTTTGTAACTATTGGATTGGTTGCAATGGAATTTTGTACAAATATTCATGGTTCCCAAATGATGTACTCTGGTGATCCCCCGAACCTTTACTTTAGCACTACAATAAGGATGGCATAAAGTTATTAAATTTTGAATCACATGCCTCAGCCCATCAGAATGAATTGAATAATGTTGGTATTTTCTTCTTGCACCACCAAAAGGTCAAACATTTTAACTTGTCTTATAAATACCTGCAAAACACATTCACATGTATAAGCCATATTAGTTAACATACCAACATACTTAAGATGGTGAACATGGAAAGCATTATACCTGCTTCAGCAGATTGGCATTGTCATTGTCAGCATGTTTACATGCAGACATTTAGCTCAGTGCAGTGCTGTACCCAAGTACAGCTGCTAACATGGTTGTACACACTTAGTCTTGTTTAACAGATACTTGTTTTGCAACAAATACAGGCATTTAAATATTAAGCCATCCTATTTGCCTATGATGAGTAATGTGTAGTAAAATGGAGGCAGACAGGGCAACGCTGCTTACAAGAAGTCTTCCTAGTCTTCTTTTTTTTCAATAGTATTGAGCAGTCAGAAGTGTGTTCTCACATATAATTGAATACTGAATTCTGACCCAGGCTTCCTAATAGAGAATTTATCTTGTAACCTTACTTGTAAACTTTTTTTTCTCTGATGTAAGATATAAATCACTTGCATTATTCTGATACAGATATTGTGACATTATTTCTCTTCCTGCTCTGTGCACCTGTTCCTGTTCTTTTTCTGATGTAGGCAGCATTAGACCAGTCGGTCACCAACAGCAAAGTGAATGTTCGACTGCCAAGAGAGTTGTACGCTGGAACAGACAACACGATTGTGTTTTGTATGATTACGTGGCTGCAAACAAACAGGGTCAGAATCTTCACTAATTTATGCAAAATGTTGTCGAAAAGACTCTGTAGAGCTTTTAACAGCGTGCAGTGAAAGGATCACTCTTGGTTTTGCATCTATTAGCACGAATTCTATCTTTTTTTTTTAAAAATTCTTTATAAAGGAACCAAGTCTGGGTCTTATTTTGCCTAGTTGTAGTTGGTAGTATAGTTTTTCTTCCATTGCTTATGACTGAAACCATTTTATTCACTAGTTTGATGACAGAGACACACAGATACTCTCCTATGATCCTGCTACCATCATCTGGCCTACCATTCAGAATTTTGTAGCTATGCCCCTGACCACTAAAATTCAGCTTAGTACATAGGCAATCAGAATTTGAACTCTGAGTTTAAATCATTTACATAAACAATTTATTTTTACTTGAAAACCAAGGGACCCAAGTTGTCTATAGCGTTTGCACAGCTACTCCCTGGTTCCACTTTGACATGCAGTTCTTGTTATAGTTGTGGGTGCCTTCAATTTTGCAGTATAATTGTAACTTGGTTTGTGTTCATTTCAGTACACTGTAAACATCAGTTTGCAGAGACTGCATGTGGAGAACATGTCCTTGTCTTAATTATTTGTTAGTGGGCTGTCTCGGTTGTGGGCAGGGACGCTTTTGAAACTAGAGTGGTCCTTTCCTGTGGTGTGTACATGTATTTGTGTTTACATATTTTTGGAAATAACCTCTGAACTCACATTTCAATTAGAAGTTCTAATGTAATACTAAAGGAAACATCCACCCTATGACACCTTTAGGAATAATTTTGTAGCCATTATGAGCTTCTTCCTAGCAGCTGCATGATTTAGTAAAAGGGATGGGTGCAACTCGTGGAATAGTGAACAAGGTTAAAAGAGGAACAATGTGAAATGTCATAATCTGTCTTAATAATACTTGGCATGGAGACATTTTTGAAACTTAAAGCTCATATATCTTGGAAAGACCGCATTCTCCAACTGTCCACTAACTGCTTATTCTAACTACAGAAGGACAAACTGTGACAACTCATATAAGGCACAGGTCCATTCATTTCAAAATGTTGATAATATGACCAGCATTGTTGTATTCAATTTCTTTGATTGAAGTAAATAGTAGTAGACATTTTTTCTCCATCGTTGTTTTACCTGGCTAAATGTACTTAATGTGGCACACACAAATGCAAAGGAAACCTAGAGCCATTATTACATGTAAGAGGGGAAAAAAATATTGTAGCGATTTCACACATAAACTTTATACTCTTTATTTTTTGGTTTGTAGTAAGTAGGTAAAGGTAAAGCTGTCTGGGTCATCATTTTGCATAAATAAAACACACAAAAGAAGAAGAGATGTCAGTTTGTGACAAAAAGCAATATCCCCAAATGCACTGGTGCAGTACGACATGTTTTTAGTAAGGGGAACAAACAGCTGTCACTTTTTTTCCTCATTGCTTTCTGCAGTAACATGCAAATTGTGATTGAATGCAAGATTAGAAAAGTTCTTATGAAGGAAAGTGGGTACAACAAGGTGAATACAATAATTGTCTTGGATAAACTGTCAAACTAATTGAATGAATGTTGTACTATAGACCATATTCGGAGCCCCAGGTGTGCTGTATGAAAACAGGCTGGTTGGCCTGAGTGTGCGCAGCAAGAATATTTCAGGATTACAGGAGCGTGTCACCATCACCATGGCTCTTTCCATGGACAAAAATGTAACTACAACTTCATTTCACAGATCATTTACTCCCAATCTTACATTGTGTAACCTTGTCTCATTATCGAATAATGCATGCTTATATTTTTGTTATTTGTGTCATAGGAGACTAAAAGCCCCAAGTGTGTGTTCTATGATTTTTCAAGAAAAGGTGAGTAACAAAGCATCAGCTTCATCTTGCAGAACAATGACTAAGACTCACTAAGACGTTATTTCACAGTATGTTTCTTTGTGGCTTTGTGGTAATTCAAGTGTGACATCATCATATGAATTATAGATCCTGTCTTTGTTTGACTTACCAGAATATTATAGTGAAGGCTGCCTAACCCTATGGGACTGTGGACAGAGTCACATCACCTGCTCCTGTGACCACCTCACATACTTTGGTGTGCTCTTGGTAGGACTGGCCTTTTTCATCATGAGACAATCACAAAAAAGTGATCAGTGTCTCATCAAGACTGCATATTCACACACACACACACACACACACACACACAGAGTAAAACATGTGACACAACAGAAACCACAGTGTTGTATAAAATCCTTTAAAAAAAATATAGACATCACAAATGGAGTATATACATGAATAATGGGTGAATGTGGGGAAGAGGGGACACGCATTGACCTCATGCATCCCCTAGCCTTACATTAACCATCACAAATAAATACCTATCCCTATCCCTAGCCTATTTCTAACCCAAACCCTAAAACCATGTCTTAACCCTCAAAAAGATGTAAATCATTGTCCCCATGTGAAACAACATTCAGATTAATGTCTTCACCGGGTTATAAGAAGAAAAAATATGTGGCTGTTATAAGGCGGTTTAATCTGCATATGTAATGTACAGTTAGATCTTCATATGACAATGGATGTCATGTGACATCAATATTATCTACATGTTATTACACACTGATGATGTTACACTGTGATATGTAGAATAATTGTGCACAGTAAGATGACATATAGTATAGAAATGAATTTGTTATGAACTCTGATGTGTTTGTAAAAAGCATGCACTGTTCTGTTGTGGTATGAATTGCTGTGTCATCCTTGATGCTACCACTAGATGGAACAAGAGTTTAACATTAATCAAATTCTACACAGTGACTTCAAGTACAAGTAGCAATGCCACACGAAAAGATCAATTACCAGTAATCAGGTATGCTGGTATTGATAGTTAAATCAGTCGTTATGTACAAGGTTTCATGCACTCCTTATCCTTTATTTAAAGTATATTCTATTCTATCTATTATTATTACTGATGTGGTAACATGTAAGGAGCAATTTAATGTTAACACTGGATGTCGGCGGACTTGCTTTTAGCAATGTTGTGTACTGTAACATAGTTTAATTTGTAACTACTGTCGAAATACAGAAAGTGTGCAGGTGCGAGACAAAATTAATGTATTTCATTATGTATCATCTATTTTCTCCGCAGGTGCCTGCTGACATCTCACCTGAAGACCAGGAGATTCTGAAACACATCTCTCTGATTGGCTGTAGTCTTTCTGTTTTTGCCCTGGTCATCACCATTTTCCTGTTCATCGTCAATAGGTACTTTATTCTTCCTTGGCGGATTATTCTCTGCACTTTTCACTGTCATTTATACCTTCTTATCTTCATCCTACCCTCCCTCTCATATATTGTCATTTAAAGCAGCATCCTTTCCTCCTTGCAATTACTTAAAAATGCTGCCACTGTCACTATGAGAGAGTTCCCACGCATCATGCAAAACCTGGAAAACAGATGATTTCCATTCAATGAAAACACACAGAAAATGAGAGAACAAGTAAAATGTCCTGTGTTGTCCTGGAAATTTTTTTCAACATTCTCCCGTTATCGGGCTAAGTCACGTTTAGGATCATGTTGATGTTCCAATGGTCGGCCAGTTTATGGACGGCAGTATTTTTGAATACATTTATATTGATGATAATAATGATACATTCTTATTTGACAAAGATCAATTTGTCATAATTTCATAATTAATTAAGCATGTAAGAGACGATTTCATAGATGAGTTTAGACTGCTCTTATTTTAAATCAGACTTCCACAGATAGGAAGATATTGTTGTATGGTGTGATTCCTTTCATATGAGCTTGATCATCACTAAAAATGTCCTGTAAAATGATCTTGAGAGAATAGTGGGAACCCTGCTATGATATGTCTGTGCATAATTTAACGCAGATCAATTCTTCTCTGTTTGACAGAAAAGTAAGAGCAGATGTCGCTATGAAGATCCACATCAACCTCGCCGTTGCCCTAATCCTACTCAACATACACTTTATGCCCAGTAAGGCAGTGGCGGATGTGTCCTCCACTGCGCTTTGCTTTTACGTGGCTGTTAGTCTTCACTACTCCCTACTGGCCTCTTTCAGCTGGATGGCCTTGGAGGGGTTCCACATCTACCTTCTCCTAGTCAGAGTCTTCAATATCTATGTCAAGAGATACCTGCTCAAACTGGCTGTGGTGGGATGGGGTGAGTGGCGTCACCAAGGCCAGGGACCCACAAGTTGTCAGTATCGGTTTAAGTGAAAAGATCAATGCCTTGCTTTAATCCTTGTGTTTCCTGCAGGTGTTCCTGCAGTCATTGTGTCACTGGTGATGATCATAGACAGAGACGCCTATGGTCACGTCTCTGTGGACTCTTCTAACCCCAACAGCACTATGATGTAAGGGAGAAGAGGGATAAAATTTGCAAGCATGTACAATCTAGACTAATAAGTAACTTACAGTTTACATGCAAAGTGTTTTGCATGTGCATCAGAGTGTCTGTGTATTTAAGGACCATTCACAGTTACAACAGTTATTGTAAATCATAAGAGGAAATAGCTTCCATTTCATTGGCAGCAAACCCTTACCAAACATCTAATATCCTAAAGTTAAAACACTGAATTCCTACTAACTCCAGGGATACTATTACTGCATATAACGAATTCTGTAGACACCTGAATCTGTATTTGTATTACAGAATGTTTGATTTGTCAGTTTATGATTTTAAATTGTTATTTATTCTCCCTCACTTTGCAGATGCTATATAACCGATGACACAGTAAAGCTGGTGACTACAGTGGGAGTATTTGCCCTGGTGTTCACCTTTAATGTAATCTTGTTCGGGGTGACAGTCAGACGTGTTTTGAGTTCCCACCCTACCAATGAGGTATGGGTCAAGCTGCACTGTTTGCATTCTGCTCTTCTTGCCTTAAAAAAGAGAAAAGACTAAAGAATAGATGTATATTTACTGTATATATACATATATATGCACTATCATCATAACCTTTCATTCCTGTCTGGTAAATACATTTGATATGCATGCAATGTGTTTCCACTCAGGAGTTTTCTAAACTAGGTTAAAAGCAGTTTTGGTGTTTACTCTATTAGACTACATACATTTGATGGTGCCTAACTGATAGTCTCTGATTGCCTATGGCCTCCTAAAATGGACAGAGTGACAGTGCCAGAGTCAAGCGAGAGATCTCTACCGTGATGGGAGTCGTCACTCTCCTTGGCATCACCTGGGGCCTGATATTCTTCTCATTTGGCCACCTGACCACTCCTGGCCTCTATATATTCTGCATCCTGAGCTCACTGCAAGGTCTGAACAAGCTGCTTCCACATGTTTGACTCTATTATGTTCTGATGTTGCTGTAAATATAACAGAAAGGTTTACATGAGGCAAATTTAAGAGATTCTGGATACGTTGTGGTACCTAATATACCACATAGTGTAACTGCAACATTGCCCACTTATGATGGTGGGAAATGTATACATTCAGATTGGGCCATGTGAATTGGAATAAGGAAGTGTGTAATTTCCAGAATTACTGAAAGCTAACCACAGCAAGTCTTTGTATTACTACACGTTTATGCCCAACTAAGTTGGTTAAGAGCAGAAACTGTAACCCTTTGTCCATTCCACACCTTACAGGCCTACCTGGCTGTAAATGTGTAATGGAAACACAAATTTGTACAGCAGAGCAAGGACAGCTTTCTGTGTCATAAAATAAAAGGCTAAAGTCTCTGGATTCTTACCCATGCAGCTTGAGGAATTTATTCCTGTTGCAAGCTGACATGATTACAGGAAAAGCTTCATCTATTGTAAGACACTTGCGTCATCAGGAATGTATGGTGCATCGTTTTAAAATACATGCTTTATATTTTAGCGGATGCTATTTGTATATTGATAAAGAGTGACCAGGCACAGTTAGATTGTTTATCAGTGGAATTTGCATGAGTTGCACAATCCTCTCCTCCTCTTGTATACACTCTCAAACACTACACTTCTCTTTCTGACTCACACAGGTTTCTTCATCTTCCTGTGGTTTGTGATGTCTCTGAAGAAGAATAGAGACTCAGCTACAAAGACAAGCAAAGAAACACATACCACCAACACCTAAGCCTTATATTACACCGAGCCATTTTTGTGCGTGTGTGTGTTTATGGGTGTTGGGGGAAGTTATACTGAAATACTATAAAGTTTGACATCATTATTTCTAGTTTAGATCAGTGCTAATTTAAAGCTTCATAAATATACCCATGTTGTGCTCATAAAAACTTTGTGGTGAGGGGTTTATTTAACCATCCATTGGGCAAAATGCAGGAAAATACAATCACATTATTTTACCTCAACCACTATGTTCACAAGTGTATGAACATTTGAACCAAGGAGTATTTATCTGTGATAGTCATACCTTTAGCAACTCTTTCATTTTGAAAGAAAAGCTGTGTCAGGAAACCAACTAAACAAAAAGAGAAACAGTTCTAATTCTCCAGTCCATAATTTATTATATTGTAGGTGTGGTTGTGCATTGTAACCCTAGTTCTCTGCAGGCAGTAGGAGCCCTCGTGCCAAAATACTTATTCTACTGTGCTCTGCATCCTCTAAACTTCATTGTCTGGTGCAGTGGCAGAAAAGCGTAAGAAAATGTGAGAGTATGAGAAAATGGTGAAGTGATGATATGATCCCAGGATGACTGTTAGGGAAGAGAGAGAAAGCATCAAGTTTGTCTACTGGCTAATGCATCCACTCCCACTGGATCATCCACAGGTGAGAGGGAAAACAGGAACTGGCGCAGGTTGTTTTTCTGCCTCAAAGCACACATACAGTGCCTTTCCTGCATCGTGGCCACATCTGATCTGGGTTTTAAGTGCAACTCACCAGGCCTTGATTGAGAGGTAGATTCTGTCTCCTACACCTGCAGCACAATACAATAGAAATATATCTGTTGTATATTCTATTTGAAATACTGATACTGTATGTGAACATTTTTCCTGAATTGTTTTTTGTTAGAACTTTGTCATATACATATTAAACTTTTTTCATATATATTTATGCAATGACAGTGTGGTTGTATGTATGTGCATAAATTATTTTAATGTGCAGGTTTTTAACTGTTACTACTTCACTATAGGCTGGCATATCAATATAATAGTCTTTAGTGGTTTTCCGAATCAGGATTTTTTTGTACATAATTTCACACTTCTGTTGACGTATAAAATTCAAACAAACTCACCTGGTATAATTTTGTTGCTCTGATAAAAAAGATTTGCATAAGAGAAACACCTCCGGCAGAGCGAACACAAGCACTGTTGTATTCTACTTTAAACCCCCAGTCATGAGCACAGCTCACTAGTGTTTGTCTGGTTCATCCTGTTCATGTCAGAGGTAAGAAGAGAACTACTTCTCTCCTTTATTAGGATATATTATTGTGATGTTTGTTTTTGATGAATTTGATCAAAAAGAAAAGTTGAACATGTCAATTAGTTTTATAGATATAGATTTGATAGAGGGGCTTCAACTGTGGAACTGTACAAAAGTTGAAGTTTAGTTTCCTTTAATTGACCAGCAATAGGGTGAGACTCAAAAAGCCATAGCAAGTATGTCTGATGTTTGCTCTTTGAGTCTTGGATGTTTTTGAGTTTTGAATTTTAGGTAAAGTGACCCCATATTTGTCTTTGTTATTTGGGTGTAGACTGGGTCCATGGACAAGAGACAAAGACTAGCATGGGAAAAAAATGTAATTATTTTGTTCTTTATGCATTTATACCACAGTTAGAAACTTGAGAGTAAGTTCATATTTGTGAGTATTTGTTTTCATATCACTTGCAGAACACTTTTTCAGGAATAGAAAATGAGTTTCTTTGTTGTAGCAGAGGGGACCAGTAGGCTACTGTGTTGATTTCTTGTCTGACAACGCAAAAGTATTTTCTTTTGGATGACATTTTCCTGACAGCTGAGATACACTGAAGGTATTTGTACTAAAATGTAACTTTATTTCTACTTCTTATTTATTCCAGTAGTCACAGAGGAAGAACAATGGTTCCCTTACTCCTGTTACTGCTGCTGCCTGAATCACTGGCTGACCCAAGTACGAATGTTGATTTTATTAGTTTAGCTTTTGTATACCAAAGAAAGAGTGTTTGCATCTATTCAAAATCAATGGAAATAGATATTACTTGTTTCTTTCTAATTTTTGTCTTTGATTTTTATTTGTCACAAACTTAAAGAAACAGTGTACCTGAAATTGAAAACGTATCTATTATACACCCAACCTATTCCAGTCAAAGCAGCAGCACACAGAGAGTTCATCTAGCACAGTAGAACACAACAGAACTGTCTGAGACCTGGTTCCGTGGAGTTCTCTTTGGCTATGTGCACACTAATAAGTCTGCATTTTAAAAAACGGTTTTAAAATGAAAACTTTCCCACACGCGTGAATTAGCTCCATGCCAGAATTGATAAACTAAACTAACACACCTGAAAATGCATATCACATGAACACTGGGTATGCAAGAAGCAAACTGTCTACTCTGCAGTTTGTTAGTTGTAGAAAAGGAAGGAGGAACAGCAAAGACAGTTGTAAAGTGATAAAATACAGAATTACCTGCACAACAGCTGCTACTAAAGACAACAAGGTCAGTAACACTTGGAAATCATTATCTATGTTGCATTCACCGCTGGTGGTCATCACTTATAATCCCAATCAGGGAGTGATCTGGAGTAGTGCGGACGCCAGGTGTAAACCAAGCGGCAACCTCTGAGGCTAAAAAATAAAGCCAACACGGAAGTACAAAAAAACTTCAGTTCTCGGAATGGCCGCTTGAAGCTGGTTCCAAAAGCAAGTCAATCCCCATAGACTCCCACTTTAAGATGCCTTACTTTATAGGAGAAATAAACCGGTTTACAGCCTGGTACAAAAAACAGTTTTAGTCTCTATAGCTAAATTCCTCCTTCATAACAACTGTTTGGGGGGTGAATTTAAAAAATTTTTTAAAGCTTAAAGTTCTGCACAATTGAGGGGAACAGGTGGGCAATGGTATGCCTGTCACAAGCCGGCATACACCAAAGTCTCGGCTCGACACGTGCCCCTCCTCTTTGCCCATTTTTGTATTAGCCCGGAGTCCGGCAGGATCAGGTACTGGCAAGATGGCGACGGCGTTAACAGCCCTCTCTGAGCTTCAAAACAACTCTTCAGAAACCTATGGGCGATGTCACGGACGCTAGGTCCAACTTTATTTACATTCTATGGTGCAAACGTAGCAACAGTGGTGCGTTTTAAAACTGAAGCATATTAGTGTGGATATAGCCTCAGATTTCCTCCATTTGTTGCAGTAATCCTACAGCCTACCATGTGATCATCATCTAGAGTCAATAAAATCTGAAAATGCCTGAATATTTGTAATTCTAATGTTTCCACACAATGAGTCAGCTGCTGAACCATTAAGCATTTAGAAAAATTGTATTTTTCATGTCACGGTGATTGAAGACAGTAAGATATACTGATACAATGATTGAATCTTGTCTTGTGTTTCTGTTCTCTTCAGTTTGTTTCAACATTTCAAATGGCGACATTAACATTACCCTATCAAATGCTACCATCGTTGAAAGCCGGGTTATGGGTGTGAACTGCAAGGTTGATGGACAGCCCTGCATCTTTCTGTGCACATTCAGCAATCAGACATGGTTCAATGGATCATCTGGTTGCTTAGACGCCAAAGTGACAAGGTTGGAAGTGAAGAATATATATAACATAGAACCATGTAAGTAAAGTGTCTCTCAAGTAGGCTGCTGACTTTGTACACATAGGCCTTTAAAAGTGGGCAGCACTGTCCTCTGCACTATGAAGCACATTATCTCTGATAGAGTCAGAAAGTGTTCAAAGGTACAGCAGCTGATTTATATCCATCCCCTACTGGCCTGTTTCCTCCAGCAGGGTGATCATATGTCTGCATCTAATGTCTGATTACTGTGTCACTTCTCAGATAGCAATTGCACCAAATACTTTTGCAAGCAGAACGCCATCTCATCACTGATTAAACCTCTGGATAGTCTCACCGCTGACCAGAGGGAAATGATGCAACTCTTCTTCATAAGGGATTCCTGTGTAGAGCTCTTCAGTACCAGCCATCAAGTCAAGAAGGACTTTATAAAGTAAGTGTCAGTCCTGCTGCATGTATTACTCTGTGTGCTGCTGAATAGACAAATTTGTTTCATTCATTCATATTATTGTCTGCACTACTGTTTGTTTTTTAGCCATGGCTGTAGGGATAGCAACGTCAGTCTGTTGATCCACCACTTTGGTCCAGAATAAAATGTCTCAACAATTATTGGATGAGTCGGCACTAAATTTGGTTCAGACATTCATGGTTCCCCTAAAGACGTTGATCTTGACTTTTCCTCTTGCAACATCAAGAGGCTGACAGTTGTGGTTTTGAAATGAGATGAAATCGGATGACTTTTCATCCAGCACCATCATCAGGTCAAAATGTCAAAAAGTCTAATATTTGCTGTGTTTTATGGTTAGTGCTAATAAGTAAGCAAATGTTAGCATGCTAACAAGCTGAACTATGATGACGAATATGATAAATAAATTAAAGGATAGGGTAGTCTTTTGTAATCTATCTCTCTATACTTGCTGTAAACTTGATTTAACTGACAATCTGTTTGCACGACTGGACAACTGCTTCTTGGTTCTTTCTGCAGTGCGGAAAGACAGATAATCCATAACATCATGAGAAGATCCCGGCTTGAGAATGGAGGCTCCATAAAATACAACCTGAGGATGTTGTCTCTGAATGTGGTTAACATCAGTGATGCTGAACTCAACTCTACAGAACCTAAGATCCAGATAGATGCTCCACAGGTACACTAGCTTTGATGGAGACGGTGCTGATTAATTTAAAAGGAACAGTGATGATTAAGATAGCATGACGCCACAAACTACCCAACATTGATCATCATCCTCTTATATCCACTGTTAGCTGCTGCCTGAGAATGCATCATTTGTCCCTGACATTTGGCTGCCGGTGAATGACCTGCACAACATCCCAAAGAAGGATAGGATTATTGGTTTGGTCAGCTACATGCAGCACAACCAGTTCCAAGTATATCCTCTGTCCTCTTTACTCTTGAGTTAATCTATCCTGACACCTTCATGTTTCAATTCATATAATTACATTTACAATTCAGTCCCTGTCATGGCTCTTGGTCATTATGGGTTTGACATTGAACATTTTAAATGTCTCTCTCTTTTAACAACCATTATATATATTATGATTATATAGTATTTCAATTATATCATATGCACACTGCTGTAAGTCATGGTGTCCTGTGTTTCCTGCCATGACTGTAATGAAACTGTCTCATTAGTTTAAACAGGAGAATATCTCATCGATGGTCCTCAGGATTGAACTACTTGGGGAGCCCCTTAAAAATCTGAAAACGCCAATCCAGATGATTTTTAGAGTTTCTACAAATGTACATATGGATGTAAGTCTGTTTATGCATGCACTCTTTAATATTATCAGTAGGTTCTGTCAAGATATCGGAACTGAGTAGAAGTCAAAGGTCAAAGGTCAATGTCAGGGTTACCTCACAAAATGTGGTTTTGGCCACGTGACTTCAATATCTCCATAACACATTTAGATTCTTCATATTTGGTATAAATGTTCACTTGGACTCAATGCCTGAACTGATTAGATTTTGGTGGACAAAAGTCAAGGTCAGTGTGACCTCAATAAAAACTTTTTAGCCATAACTCAAGACTGCACACAGCAATTATGACAAAATTTCACACAAATAGTTAAAATTATAGATGAATCTGGATAAACAGGGATGTAACCTGAAACTAGTTTGCGTGGCGGAGGGACACAACTACTTACTTTTGATTTATTGGATAAACTTCTCTAACTGTGCAGTATGTATGGTATATACAAGTTAATTTCAAAGCAGCTTTATATTTTTGTTTTTTACAGAATCACTCAAGGTTACAGTGTTGCTATTTTGATGAAGGCGGTAGGTGTACTGTGTGTCAGTTTATGCTGACCTAACTTTGTGATTGTTCATCTTTGATTCATCTAATTATTATGTATTAAATATGTAATGAATATATGTAATTATAGTGTCTTAGATATTAAGTGTGAGTGTTTGTGACATACAGTGGAATTTTTTTTTTAATGCCTTTTAAGGATATTTTGCTAAACAGACAGCAAGAATTAGGCCTAATTAACTAAATAAGTTAAGTTAATTAAGTTAACTTGTATTGTTCATGTTCCCAGAATGGCTCTGGAAAACTAATGGATGCGAGACGAACAACACTAACCAAACTGACATTATTTGCAACTGCAACCATGCAACACCCTTTGCAGTTCTATTGGTAAAGAGACACACTTAATTTGACTGACATGTTGGTATATTAGTAATGATATATTATTATAACTTAGTAATGGTATATTACTATAACTTATACATAACTTTATTCATACAAAACCTTTCATAAAAGAAATAATAAATACAGCACTGGTATTATTGTTATATGAAACAATCCTGTTTCATATAACGATAACGACATTTATGACTTATTACTAGTTGTTAGTAAAATTTTATCTGTAAATTGCGAGCAGTTAATCACTATCCCATCTTTTCTGTAGATAAGAAACTCAATTGCAGAAGAGCACTGGAAAATACTGTCATACCTCAGTTACATAGGTTGCAGCCTGTCTGCTTTCTTCACTGCTTTGTCCCTCGTGTTGTACGTCTTCAGTCGGTAGGTATAAATGTATTCTTTGCATTCTGTGCAGATATTTAGTGAGGTCAAAAAGACTGATACCAACTGAGACCAGACGATGGTATGATGTGTACAATATTTAGTGTGTAAATATTACATATATACATAATATGTAAATATGCCATGCAATGCTAAAATCCAGCAGATTCACACATGACCAAACATAAGCTACACATCGAGGGACTCAATGACACACGCCTGTCTATAACCTATAACCAATAATCACATCCATGCTCTCTGACTTTGTTCACCAATTCAGTCATTCTGGTCGGAGGTCGCTAAGAGACCCCCATCATCCTTTTCTCCTGCCTTTATTGTTGCATTCCTTTTTCTTGTAGTGTTATCACCATCTGTTCATAAGTCCAATACTGTGAAACCACAGTTAGAAATCTGTATTGCATCACTCATATAAAACAGTGACCGACTCATAAAAATAGTGTTTCATAACACTATTAGATGAAGCCCCAAACTCCACAGGTTTGAAACCCCAAGTCTTCTACTTAAAATAAAAAAAAAAGATTTAAAAAAACCCAGAAATAAACAGAAGAATAAAAAGTTACAAGTAAAGGATTCAGCTTTGGATTGGTGTTTTCAGATCATAATGCTGCAGTTACATGTTAAGAGATGATACATCCAGAATCAGAAACCACTCATCTTACCTGTTCCTGTGGGTGGATCACATGTCCCTCCTGTTCTCCTTCTCTCTCCTCCTCAGAAACCACAGACTGGATTACTCCATTTCTATTCATGTATCTTTGAGCGGGGCCTTGTTTATGCTCAATATAACCTTCCTGCTGACTGAGTGGGGGGCCACGGTGGAGCCAGACTGGGTGTGTGTATTTGTCGCAGCTTTCATGCACTACTCCTTGCTCTGCTGCTTCACCTGGATGGCTATTGAGTCACTTCACCTCTATCTACTGCTAATAAAGGTGTTTAACACCTACTACAAACACTACATGGTCAAACTGTCTCTTGTTGGATGGGGTGAGTGTTGCGAGAGTACCTACTGTATTTACTAGACGCTGTGGTGTATGTGTGATGACTGACATGATGACACCAGTATTACTAGGACACTGACAGACAGTCAGTTTGTTTTAAGAAAGACTAATAAAGGAAACTATTTCTGAGGAAATCCACTGAGCTTCCTTATTCACAGAAAGAAGGCAACTGGGGACGTCTATTGTAGGTGGATGATATGAATATCTCTGGATGAATGTTTTCCTTCATCAAACTCCATTGCATAGAGTATCTCCTGGAATAGCGCCCTTACGGCGGGAAGCATACTGGACTTGGTTGTCATGATTACAATTATAAACACGTGGATCGCACCAACCTTTGATGCCATGGTTACTATAATAATAGGTCTAGGCACTAAAACTACTTGGTTATGTTTAGGAAAAACTTGTGATTTAGTTAGGCTAATTTTTACGAAAGGACAGTAGCCCACAACCTCATATATATCACACACTGTAGTAAGATAATAATGTTAAACTGTGTGTGTGTGTGTGTGTGTGTGTGTGTGTGTGTGTGTGTGCGTGCGTGTGTGTGTGTGTGTGTGTGTGTGTGTGTGTGTGTGTGTGTGTGTGTGTGTGTGTGTGATTCTCAGGTATCCCTGGTGTAATCGTGACAGTCTCTGCAGGATTGCAGGACTTCAGACAGTTTTATGGAGTTACACAAACGACCATGGCCAATACTAACCAAACGAATGCTATGTGAGTAAATTGTAATTGCTTTTGGCAAAATATAATAATCTTTTTTTTTTTTTTAAATTACTATCTGATTCACATATCTTTTGCAATTTTTCTTTTAACTTATGTTTATATGTATAAATGTAAATGTATAAAAAAAAAAAAGTTGTACTCAGAATTTACGCCAAGGTCTCCCACTGCAGCTTCAGTGATGTCCTTCATTTGTAAGTCACTTTGGATAAAAGCATCTGCCAAATGACTAAATGTAAATGTAATGTATAAGACTGTTCTAATCTTGGTTAATTGGTAGATAATAATTTGGCGAAACCCATTGGTACTGGTGGAAACATCAGTGCAGTTTACAGTAATGAAATAAAACAATTTGAATCCTTCATGGGAATGGTGGACTTCAATTATATAGAGAAGTATATACAGAATGTAAATACATTGAATGGCTACTGTAGAAAAATGACAACTATAAATAGTATCAAAAACAGGACTCATAAAAAACATAAGGATTGAAACTTAAAACGTTCATGATAATTTTTCTGTTCTTTTCACTGTACTGTACGTACCCTGTACACCCACATCTGTCTTCTCTGCAATATTAGGAATCTATATTTTGATAGTCTTATGGATTACCTGCCTGTCCCACAGCTGCTGGATCAAAGATGACTCCTTCTTCTACGCCTTGAACCTGGTGTATTTCACCCTCATATTCATCTTCAACTCTGGCATATTGATGGCAGTGGCCTCGAGCATCTGTAAGATGAAACAAGTGTTCAAGAACGGCTTGAACCATGGACGAGAGGCTGAGGGAAAGACTCACAGCGACTTACAGAGGTTCAGTGACTCCTGCAGGAGTAGCTTCACTGTGCTGGGTCTTACCTGCCTGATGGGGACCACCTGGGGCCTGGCCTTCCTGGGCTCAGGATATGTCAACTACCCCATCCTCTACCTTTTCTGTATCCTCAACTCCACACAAGGTATGCTCTCAGTTTGGTTTGAGTAGTGTTTGACTCTGAGGGCTTTTGTCTTTTACCAGCTCACAAACCCACCTAACATGTGTGTCTCTTTGTCAAGGTTTCTTTATCTTCCTGTGGGTCTGTCTATCAGTCAAGAAGCAGAAGAAGAGAGACATGGAGGACAGATGGAGTTCAACTCCAGTGAAGATTTCAGGAGTCAAATCTGACTAGACCTCCTTTCCTGTGATTGCAAACCTCCCATGTAATCCCATGTACCCATAGCAGTAGAAACTACTGCATATAACCCCGTCAACATTAACTGTAAACTTTTAATCAAACTTTTTAAAACATTTTCCATAAAATGCTATAAAATTGAAGTTATTTCCTTTGCTAACTTACTGCAAAATATTATGCATGTGTTTTTTGGATAAAATTTTAATTAATCAATATGGGAGACTGATGAAGTTTTAATTAAATGCACAGTATGTGTCTTTTGCCGCTAGTGGTCCCTCAATTTAACAAAAGGGAGGAGTTGTATTCTTCACCACCATCACTGTAAGCTTCTCCTGGTTAGAATTCCTTCAGCGTCAGTGGTTCAGGAGGTTTTTACCAGCAGCTGAATTATCCACTAGAACCGGTGATTACTATAAAAGCACTGAGTAAAGAAGTTTCCCATTTAAAGTCAATGTTCTCTATATCTCTTAAATGCAGTGGAGTAAAAGTCATAAGTTTCCAAAATTATACTCAAGTAAAGTACAGACACTCAAAAAATATACTTAAGTACAGTACTCAAGTAAATGTACTTCATTTCTGTCCACCCCCGTATAAATGGCAATTCTCAACTCTCTGTGTATAAGTTTGAAATGACATACAGCTGCCTGAGAAACATTTAGTCGCCAAGAGTCCAATTACTTTTGAATCCTTGCACTTTGGTTACTAAGTATTAAAAGAGTTATATCTCATGCACAGCTCTTTCAGTGTTGGTGTTAAGTAGCTCAAATTAAAGTTCAGACTTGGCATTCAAATATAGTATCTCTTATTTTATTTCAAATTGAAATTGCTGCACCACGTAACTTTTCAAATGCTTACAGTCTGGACTGTATGTGACAGCTGAGTTCACATTTTAAGACAAGATGTGACAAGATAAATAAACACACCATACAAATAAAGTAATAAAAATATAATAAAAATAATAAAAATAAAGTTAAACATGAGCTCTGTCTTTTGTAGAGATTTCAGGTCTTTTTTTACCGAAATTAATCAGCACAGAAATGCGTCTCATCGCTCTTCAAAACTCAGAGGCTCTCATACTGTTAGTATTGCATTTCAAACTGTGCAAACACACTGTGAATTAATTTGTACCCCTCATACATTATAATCATATGATATGAATCAGATTTGCTGCATATCACCCTCACAGCACACTCCCAACCACCATCATGTGATAAACCATATGCAGACAGTGTTCTCACTCGCTCATGAAGGAAACCTCAAATGTGCAACAGATCTTGATGACAGTTTTTCCCCATCACACTCTCACACACTCAAGCACTTGCTGACCTTTTTTGCAGTGAACCAGCTACAAGGTATGACTAACATTCACCACTTTGCTTCATGGTTAACTTTGGTGAAACTCCACTTAAAGATATGAAATGTTTACTGGACTCTGCATTGACAGTAGGACTAGTCCACCTTGTGGTACTCTACAAACAAGCTCGCCCCTTTTTCCCAATATTTTGAAGAATTTGGAGAATTTAGGCCTGTGACCCTCTAAGTAAAGCCTTTCTGTCACTTTTTGATACTTTTGGTTTTCACCCTTGACTTGATTCTCTCACATGTGGTTTCTGATGTGACTTTCTATCTCCTGACAGACTGTGAATGTTGCGACATCAGATCACTCTCTTAATATGAAGACTTGTCTGTCCTTTTAATGGAAGACCTGAGAGACAAGGGAGAATCATCTATGAACCTTCATGACACAGATGTATCCTGAATTACAGCTGTGCGATACCCACTGCTAAAGCAGCTTATTTCTCTCACTTAATCAGTAACAATAAACACAATCATTTCTATTTTACTCTATAACCAAACTTAAACTTAAAAGCAGGCTTCTTGCCTTAGTTCATGATTTCTCTAGAAAAACAGTTGAGATTAGAGACTAACTTAGTTCCTTTTTCTACAGGACCACTTGAGCATTATGTTGAAAACCAGATAGTTTCTGTTTTGACAAATTTGAGACTCTATCACGTGAAACATTGTCTGAGCTGGTGTTGGCCTCTACCAGCTAAACTTCTCAACAATCGTTGGCCAGTTTTGGGATCTACAACGTTGATTATTGTTAACTTACCCCATACAACTTGCAGTGTCCTCACTAGCTTTGAGACTACTGTGGTTAAACCTCTGCTTAAGAAAGCACACCTTGATACAGGGTCTCTGAATAATTATCAACCAGTCTGTCTATTTTTCCAAAGTACTGGAAAGATTTGTGTCACAGTAGCTTTCACCCCATTATCTAACAGCAACCCTTTCAGCCTTTTCAACCTGCTTCGTCGGCCTGTCACTCCACTGAAACTTCATTAAGTGGTGAAAGATCTTCTGCTTACAGAGGTGTTGGTGTTCTTTCTGTTTTGTTGCATTACAACCTGGAATTTAGGTGAATCTTTGGTCAGCTTTGTACCATTTACACAACATGATGCAAAATATTTTTTATTGTGACATAAACAATAATTAAGACAAAATCTGTGTAAGAAAACCTGAGTGGGTAATCAGACCAAGGGAGTAAGGGACCAAGCACAGATCCCTGCTGTACTCCAGTGGAAAGAAAGTGATGCCTGGACTCTTGTCCTTGCCATGCCACTTTGAAATGTTGTGTAACTACTATGTTAAAGAAAGATTTAACAGACCCACAAAGTGAGACTGTTTGGAATGTTATTCACAGTATTTAATATAAATACCAAATAGAGAACTGAGGTGTACTCATGTTTCCCCAGTGACTTCACTGTAGTCCTAATCATTCCTGTTGGCAACCAGGGAACAATACTCATTACTCATTAAGAACTGGTCTTAATGCTACACAGCACTGATTGATAAGTTTGAAGTTTTTTGTTGTTTTTTACTGTGAAGTTATAGTCATGAACTTACTCACCTGAAACAGACAGAAAGGTCTTCAGGTCTTAAGGACCAACTCAAAGCTTGGAGCAGAGACTGAGGGAAGACTTGGAGTGACTGACAGAGGTTCAGTGAGTCCTGCAGGAGTGGCCTCACTGTGCTGGGTGTTACCTGCCTGACAGGGACCACCTCAGAATATGACAACTATCTTCTACCTTTTCAACATTCTGGACTCCACAAGACCAGCTGTCCGAGTAGCGTATTTCTCTTTCTTTCAGATTTAACCAGTCTGTATACAGTCCCATTTTTATTAGAGGTATCTGTTCAAATTCAATTTGGTCAGATTTAATTATAAATTGATGGATCTGTTAATCTTTTACCAGCTCATGAACCCACGCAACAAGTGTGTTTCTTTGTCTTGGTTTCTTTATCTTGCTCTGGATCTGTCTGGCAGCTGATTAGCAGAGGAAGAGAGATATTGAGGACAGGATGATTTCAACTCCCGCAAATCAATTTTGATTAGGCCCTTTCCTGCTATTAGTCTGGATGCTAAACCCTAGATGTAGTCACTGATGGCATAACTGCGCTTGTGACCACCTTCACATAACCATAGCAACAGTAACTCCCACATGTTACCCTGCCAATATGTCATAAATTCCCCTAACTTCAAGGTAACATTAAGCTTTGAAAATTTCCCTGTATAATTTTTTCCTGTCATTAACGTAAAGCTGACTTTGTCATTAAGCAAGATTATCATACAAGTTTTTGAATAACTTAATAAATCAACACAGAAGAATGGGAAAGTTGCTTTATGGTTTTTATAACAACCTTTGAAATGATTCAATATATTATAATATTATAATATTTCAATTACTCAGTTGACATGACACATTAAAGGTTTTCTAAAATTACATTTTCATTTTCTTATGTGTTTCGCCTACTTTGGAAAACATGTGCTGCAAGAGTTTCAGTTCCCCTGTCGGCTGTGGATGTCTGTGATAGTTACCATTATGAGGTTCTTTTTTCTTGTGTATATGGGAAAATGGTAGAATTTGTAATCTTCCTCTTTTCTCTAGGAAGCGTCTAATGTTGGAGATCCAACAGTAAAATACAGATATCATTTGTAACTCTGAACATGTCACATTGTAAGTATTTGGATTTCTTTCTTTCAGTGATAACTCTGGAAAACAAATAAATAACAATAGCTTGGCTTCAGATGAATCTTTCAGACTGATTTATTCATTTATTCTCTGATGGGCAGATAAAACGTGTTAACAAGGTTTCCTAAAATTATCATTAAGAGTTTATAAGAACTGGGTCATTACAATACCCTTGAAAAAACATCAGATATGAATCACTTCCTGTTTGGATGCGATTTTCGACCTGACTCAACCACTACCATGTGATGCAGATGTGAAACTGCCTGCTCACCTCATCAGCAAGTAGGATTATATGAACTATCATATGAGGAACAGTGAGACACGATGTGGATTACTTTTCTTCTCATCACACTTGTGGGGCTCTCTACAACTCAAGCATCTAGTGAGTTTCACGTTTGTTTGTGTGTTTATGCTTCTGTGCTTGTGAGGTGGATACTATTTTAACTGTTTATGTATATAAATGTCGTGGATCATTAAACCAAGAGAAACATGAAGTCAGTCATGGTCCTCTGCTACATGCTGTCGGGAACCCTTACCAAACCACTTATGCAACGCTAAAACAGCAGTGGTTAAACAGTTTCAACAGGAAGTTTCTTTTCATGTTTCTCTCTCATGTCACTCCAACAGATTTTTGTGAACATGTCCTCAACGAATGTCATCAAAACAATCCCCAGTGGACCAGGTAACTAATGTAGTGGCTACTAAGACGATGCTGTAGATCTCGCACTACATATATTTGTCCTACAGTAATAGATACATGTCATTGTTCCCTGCTGTCAAGCAAATCAACTATTATAACTTACCTTAGTGCTGTCAAGGAAAAGGCTGCCAGCCTTTCTGGAAGTAAATGCATATGCTTGAATGCCACAGTGTTTTGAATTGGCTTCATCAGCCAAAGTGGTGTACAGCACAACTTTCTCAACCCATAAATAACTGTGTACAATAATCATTCAGTTAATGTCAAAGGTTTTCATTCAGCAGTACTTTTGTGAATAATGCCACCACTAATTAAGGTAGTTACAATAATATGATACTGTAGTCACAATACTGTATGAGTTATAAACCTGCATTGCTGCTGAAATATGTGAAATATGTGTTTGCAGGTGTTTTGAGGACACAGTTAGAACCTGTACAGTAAGAAACCGTTTTATATCAGACTTCATGCGTTTGAAGGTGCCCTCGTCTCAGGAGGTAAGGCTTTATTTTGGGTAACTGGCTCCCAGCTCTTGTCTCATGTGGTTCTCAGTTGGTTTTAGGGGTAAAACAATCTGAAGTTTTACTTGATGTGCACTAACAAATGAGCAGAACAGGAAAAAATGATTTACTTTGTCTTCATCACACACATACAACTGTAGAGTTCTGGTTATAATTTCCACTCTATTGTTTTCTCTTGGATGTGCTTAAAAATGATCAAATGAACAAATGTTATTTCCATAAATTGCTTTTTTTTTTACTTATTCAACATCTAAAATCTGTTTTCTTTGGTATAGCCTACTGTATATCCAATATATCTAAATATTTTTGCATGTCTTTGTGCGTATTTATGTTTTTTAGGCTGAAGCGAGTCCTACTCCGAATCACAGGGTAAACATCCCGTCCTCAGCTCTCAAGAAAAGCAGGGGAGTAGCAACTGAGGAGGAGGTACTACTGGTGGCCACAGTCATCAACAGCACTTACTTTAAGGTCAGTAGCTCTGAAGGTACAAAACGCTAGTCTAAGGACAAGAGACCTTTTAGTCGAGACTGGTTGACCCTTATTTAATTACCCTCATTAATTCAACATGGAGATAAAGATAAAGAAAGTTAGTCAATTAAGGAAGTTTTTTGACCTTTGGGAAATTTGAGGTAAATTCAGAATGTGGGTAAGGAAGAGGACCTTAATGTTTTTAAACACTGACACAGGCTTCTACTTAACATTTGCTCCCTCTGTGTAAATACAAGTCAACACTATTCCCTCATGCTGATTTGCAACGATTTCCATGACCTCTGTACGCTCACAATCAGCCATTGTGTCCTATGAAATTGAGGAACGGTCAGTACAGTAGTTAATGTTGCTGTAAAACCTCTACATCAGTGGTTTCCAACCTTTTCCAAGTCCACTTCAAAGTCTCCAAAATGCTGGCGGCCCACATCCAACCCCATAATGATATAAAGCCTAAATGGGAAGTTCCCAGAGCACTTTTTGTTTTCATGATAGCAATTGAGCATTTAGGATTAAACTGAAAGCAGGGGAAGCTCAATTTTTCCGTTTTGTTTGACAGGGAAGGGATCACTTCTCACTTCATTATCAGTCCCTTGACTCCCTTTCCTTTTAACCCTTCTTGTTGCTAACCAGCTATCTATTTTGATACTGCAGTTTTTCGCGTGAATTGAATCTTTTAGCGTGCAATCAGACTCAAATAGCAAAGTGTACGAACAACAAAAGGAGTTTTTAAAATTTAAAATGCTTTTAAAGATTCTTTTATTTTAAAACATGAAAAATATATTTTTTTAATAATTCAATGTTTTCACCAAAACTGCTACTGTTTTGCAAATGATTTGTTGGCCCACTTGCAATACCTTTGCAGACCCACCCCCAGGCGGGGAACCACTGCTGTACATGTTTTAGAAGCTGACTTACTACAAATCAACCTCACCCCGCCATTAATGTTGTGTATCCCCTCAGAGAAAAAGAGGGAGAACAGCATTCATACCCAGCGAGACTGAATACAGCAAACACACTGTTTTGGGAGGGTTAGTCCTGGCAGTGATGGCAGGGAACCATCCTGTCAGCAACCTCACACAACACATCAAACTAAGCTTCAAACACAGCGAACAGGTAAATTGATAAAACTAGCTGTGCCAGCAGAAGCAACATTTGGAAAATATAATGCACTGCCCTCTGATCTCTGATACTGATTCACTTTTGAATATGTTTCAGGTGGACAACGGGATTTGTGTGTTTTGGCAGGAGTTAGATTACAGAACAGGTAGGTTCCATATGCCAGCCTACAGTATAGGCTATTTGCTCTAAAAGATAAAAGACCATTTACAAATAACCATTGTATACATTTTTTAGGCCATTGGAGCAGAGATGGCTGTGAAACCAGTCACAGCGGATCTGAGTTTATTTGCAGCTGTGACCACCTCAGTTTCTTTGCTGTGCTCGTGGTAAAGCTATATCACTTTTCTACAGAACACTTTTCCTCAGTGTTAGTTCTGTCATCACCTCTAAGCCACCCATTACCTAAATCCCCTCCCCCAAACAGGGGTTGTGTTGTTACACAATATAATCGTGTAAAGGTGCATTTTTGTTACTTGGGGTATATAACTGGGGTGCAAAATTGTCTTGCATTTCCACAGTTTCCACTCCATTTTTCATGTGCAGGTTGATAAAGTATATAAAAACAGTTGGATAAAAATACACTTAATAGAGGTACAGACCAAATTGGTCATACAGTCTCCTAGAGAGGCCTCCATTACACTTGTGATCTTCATTTTGAACTGAATTTTTAATACATGTTTTTTTTTTGGTTCCAGAACCCTGAATTATCAGTGGATAAAACTAATTCCGACAATCTTAGCTATATCACCTACATTGGATCAGCACTCTCCGTCTTCTTCACAGTCATCAGCTTGATCATCTATATATGCCTACAGTGAGTTTTTTGTTTCTTATTCTAAAATTCTTATTTCCATCGGGTGACTCATCCAAATATTGTAACCCTTATTTCTTGGTCGGTAACGTTCTCCAGTCTCTGTGGCTGACGAGCAGGCTACAATTTTGTTGTAGCTGTATTCTATAATCAACCCTCATCTTTGTTGTCAGTAATAACAACATGGTTAACTTGGTCAAGCTGTCATGAATAAAAGAAATAAAATAAACGACTGCTTTCACAATGGAATCGATTTATATTCCTGTATTTTATTGACCCATCCATCTCAACCTGCTTTTCACATGCACTTTGTCGCTCTATATACTACATCTCCGGACTTTTTCTTTTGCTCCTGTCATCATTACTATGCTAGATGTCACCAAACAAAACAATGTAACATGCTGCACAAAGAACCTGTGGGCTCGTTTGTAATGGCACCTGTGCATGTTCTCTCTCAGGCAGCCCAGAGGAACCGTCTTCCACTCTTCTTTGCACAGCGGTGCATGTAGACAGGGATATTTATCTTGCATGACTGATACCAACAGGAAATAACACTCAATAAAAAATGTTACACTTTATGTGAACTTTGTCCTCCTCGCACCAGTGGTGAGATCAAACCCACAATCTGTCAAAGCCTCTTTCGCAAACTTTATTTTTTTATTTACACAACGATTTCAACAATCAGCGTATGAGTGCAGCCTTTTGAGCAGCTATAAACATTTCTCTCTTCTGACAAGCTTGACAGCATGTCCCAGAAACTACTTCCCCTTGAGCATACCTCCACCTTAAAGCTTTGAGGGTACAGTCGCTCATTATTATATACATTCTGTATGACAGGAAGATCAAAGCAGGCACTGTGCTGTGGTAAAGTATTTAGTCAGCCTGCACAGGTTGAACTGAAATGCTAAATGAGTTTGACTAACATCCTTTTACCCAGAGGAGACGTGAAGAAGTGAGTATGTGAAAAAATATATATGGCAGTCCACTGGGCTCATAGGACCATGTTGAGGTGAAAGTACCTGCAGAATTTGGGTAAAAAATGGCCACATATCTGATAAATGATAAATGATAAACTGTGTGCTGTTTGTCTTGTCAGACGGCGGCGTCCAGAGAAGGCCATCGCTTTGCATATGCAACTCACAGGGGCACTGTTCTGCCTCCACCTCAGCTTCCTGCTGTGCAGCTTCTGGGTGTCGCTGATGAAGGAAAATGAGGAGAGCTTGGTTTGTAAGTCACTGGGTTTCTTGTTGCACTGGTCTCTGCTGGCCACCTTCACCTGGACGGCATTAGAGGGATTCCACCTCTACCTTCTCCTTGTCCGAGTCTTCAACATCTATGTGAGGAGATACCTGCTCAAACTCAGCTTGGTGGGATGGGGTGAGTGGAGTATGGTTAGGACAGTGTTTCTGCCAAATTTTAAAGGTGTATGAATGTGATTTCTCCCAATATACTGTTCACAAGACAGGAAAATATCCATATCCAATATACAGCTAGGGCTACCCACTGAGGTTTTCGACCACAAGGGGAGCATTAGAGTAATGTTTTGCTGTCAGGTTACACTATTTGTATCTCATGCTGTAGCATGTACACATAGTGCATGTACACTAATATGCTGAAGTCAAGATTGCCAACTGGATGAAGCAGGCTGACCCCAGATGCTGAAGGTCTTACATTCATTGCGTGTGGGCTGCTTTGTGGTTTATAGTTTGTTTTCTGGGTATATGCACCGCAAAAGCACAATATCAGCTGAAACGTTAAGGTCCTTTAACCTGCAACAGACACTTTTGGCCACTTGGGGCCAGCAGAACATCCTATAGGCGCTCATCTTTTAAGTTGATATGGCAATCATGTCACACAACCGGCAGATATGGAAGAATAAAAGCATATATCTGATTTGAGTCTCTGCTATTTCCTGACGAAAATGTCTGCTAGTTGCTAACTTCTGTCTGATGTTTGTTGATGGGTAGGTAGTGAATAGTCACTGAAAGAAGCTGCTTACTGCATCTGGGAACAATACTGATGAGAGCAATGAGAGTGAATAAAGACATATAAGAAAGGTGCAGGCAGTGATGTGGGTATTACAAATACTTGAAGGTTGATGTTAAGGTTTATTTTGCTCTCTGAATTCAATAACATAATATTAAAAACTGAGGACAGAAGTGTAACCGAATGCTCAAGCAGGAACAGTTAACCATAGTTGGGGCTTGTTCAATTAAATTCTGCACTGGCTCATCTTTCTGCAGGTCTTCCTACACTGATTGCAGTGGTTTGTGGGATTTCGGGTGTTTATGGTAAATACACTCTACAACTGAAGGATGACAAAAACACAAGTTCAACAACACAGATGTAAGAAATCAAGATTCATTGTCATGATTTTAAATGTTCAGCCATGGTGATTGATTTCTTAGCAAATACATAATCTGGTTTCACCTGGGCTCTGCTTTATTCTTTGCCTGCATGAAGGAATTCAGAGTTAACCTTTTGAATTCTTGATTTCAATGTTTTGTTGGGTTTTTTTTTTTTTTTTTTTTTTTACTAACCCACAGATGCTGGATGAGCAGCCAGTTCCCACATCGGCTTGTAGTCAGCTACATCACTACTTTGGCCTTCCCATGCCTGGTGATACTGTATAATTCCTGCATGCTGGGGGTGGTGGTGTTTAAGCTTTGGAGAGTAAGAAGAAGTAGTGGAGGTACTCAAAGCAGCAGTGTCTGGAAGAAGATGAACAAAGAGAACGGGAGCAGGTTATGGAAGGACTGTGCCACAGTGCTGGGCCTCAGCTGTGTGTTGGGATTACCTTGGGGGTTGGAGACCACCACCTTCACCTCTCTCCCTGCGATCTATGTATTCACTATACTAAACTCCCTGCAGGGTTAGTATCCATTTGATCCTCACATACTGTACGCACCATGCTTTTATGATTTGCTGAAGAATTCACAGCCTTTCTTTTCCTTTCTCAGGTTTATTTATGTTCCTGTGGTCCGTGGCTTTGTCCTGCAAGTCTCGATCTGAAAACAACTCCTCAATCAGAGACCTTTCCTCTCAGAAAATAATGACGACCAGTTTCAATAATTGATATTTACAGCTAAAACATACATATTATCCATTGCCTATATTAGGTGTTTATTGACCTTTGGACTCCAGTCATATTCAGTATTCAGTTAACTAACAATAACTTAATTTGTTGATATTTAGCTGTTAAATAGAAAATAATGGAGCATGAGCAATCTAGTTATTTATTCATGCTACAATTATGATCCTTATGGTTAAAATTATATCAGATATGAAGAGGTAAATGTTGTTAATGATTTCCTGGTGAATCGATTAATAAAGAATCTCTTATTCTTTTCTGCAAAAGTGATCATTACAACACCTTTCAGGATCAGAAAGACATCTTTGTATTTAAAGCAGTGACTATAAAACAGCTTCTAAGTTTAAAACATATTTTCTTACACTTGAGAATCACCCTCAAAAACCTTGCTGTGGCCCTAAAGTGCAAAACACAACCTTTCATAAAACAAATGGTCAAAATGGAAACAGTGTGGAGGAAAACAAGTTATAGTGCCAGAGGTCACCAAAGTTGAACACGAATGCTGACCACTGTGAAACCATTTCAATGAACTGATTTTGCTGTTGAAAATGCTGGTGTGACCAGGACTTTTAATTTGGAAAGAGCTGTTATCTGTTTTTTTTTTTATCTTTTCAATCTCCAACAAGAGGGGCCCCCCATGACCCTTTGGCCAGTGGCCCTGTGTCTAGTGATCCATGTTTGTTTACAGGAGCAAGTGACAACAGTTGTCTTCATGGCCACCACTGAATTGTTATCTGTTACTTACATTCCTGCAAGTGTTCGACTCAGCCTTGGTTACTATGTTTGATAAAAAATGAGTGGTTCATTTTGTTAATTTTATGTGTCTGGGCTTTTGTTTTCGTCACTTTGTTAAGTGATATGTGGAGTCTGTCGTTAGTGTTGTAAATGCTGCTTTGCACTTTAGGGAGAGTGTTTAACCTGTTCTGCCGGCATGGTAGTTGAAACCATCAGATTCAAGACATACCTCAGAAACAAACGTTTTTGTTTGTTTTTTGTGGGTTTTGTTTGTTTGTTTGTTTGTTTTTACAAAAAAAACTGTATACAAAATAAATAAGATACTTTTAAAAATCAGTTGGTCTAACAATTCTTTCATCCATAAAAACGTGGATTACGGTACTCACATCCTAATCAACTATTATTGATGACCAAAACATAAGAAATAAATACCCATAAAATAAAAACATAAATAAAAACAACATATAACTATATTTCATAATAAAACAGTTGAACAATCTTAACAACTTTTTTAAAAAACAACAAATTTCTGAGTGTTGAATCTCCTGTGGGATAACATACACGTTTAACCCCCAAAAAGAACACGATACTTAAGAAACATTACACTCGAGGTCGTGACGTTGTACTGACGTTGTTGTAAAGCGGAATGATACGTAGTTAAAAGTCCCAGTGCTGGTATATCAGCGCTCAAGGAATGCCTCTCGTCCAATCAAATTACTTGGTCGGAACTAACTGTTGTATTTAAGTTAAAATGTTCTACTACTAAACAAAAAACCTTAAGCTTGCATTTGATTGTTGTTCTATTGAGTTCGTCACCTGAACTCGCGTGTTGGTTTGATGAAGGAAACAGGACACTCATTCAAAGTTCAAATCCCAGCATTTATTAAAGCTAACAGCAATATAGCATTAGAAAAAGGAGAGCTCTGGCCCAAACTATCTCTCCCTGACAACAACATGCAGTTGTGCCAGTTCACGAAGTCTGACACACTACCTCTTCCTGACCCAGTCTTTCATATTCTTACACAGAGGAAATGATACAATGTGGGTTGAGTCTCTTCTTATCGGTCCATGCCGCTGTCTTCTTGTTTTGCTCCTCCACGTGTTCTCTGTTTTGTTTCACCTTGTGTTATCTGACTCCTCTATGCGGGACAGCCCTCGTGGCGGTGGATCTGTGAGAGATTCACACAAAGAGAGACAATACGCTACTCTATTCCTCGTTTTTTTGTCTTACTTCTGTTCCGGGATGTCTACCATATAAGGAGTTGTTTTTCCCCAGGTGGCCTTCAAACAATATCATAAGTTCAGTCTGTTCTTCTGTAACGTTGCACAGCAAGTTTTATAAAAAGTCACTTAGTTATAAGCATATTATGGTTACATCAACAATGCAAACATTATTTTATTAAAAGTATAAAAACAGATTAATTTAAAATCCTCTACAGTTCTCGTAATGTAAAATCATAATCTAATCTAAATAGATACATACAGTAGATAAAGGTAACCTACAGACCTGTATAATCATGCACAGGATAAACAGGTAAATGGACTGATTGATTTCAGAAATACATATCCATTTATCAAAGTCAGCCTATTCCCGAACAACACATACTTATTGAGAAAAATAGAAGTAATGGGTAAATGGTCGAAAGGTCTAGCTTCTGTTACCAGTATCTAGAAATGTAAACTTGATCTAACAAACAACAACAAACTGAAACACTGATGTTCAATTGTATGAAAACTATTGCAACAATACCAATTAATATATAATTTTACATAATTTTCAGTTTAAAATCAAAACAAATGAATACATTTGAAACACAATGGGTGTTAATGAAGGGACATGGCAGGGTGTGTCTGGAAACAAAGCTTTCTGACTTGAGCGATCTGACTTAAGTGATGACTTAAGTGATAGGAAATAATAAATAAAAAATAAATGATAATAAAAAACATTTGATTTAATCAGTTTTCAGTTCAGTTGAACAATGGAGATCCTGAGAGGCGCAGAGTTGTTACCACCATCATTGAAACAGGGGCTGAAGAATGGGAGGAGTTTGTTTGGAAAGGAGCAGCCAGTGAAGGAGTAGATAATATCTGCAGCATCAACATTATAAAAGGAGACCAGTCCCTCCTCATAGTCCACAAACACCCCCACCTTCTGAGGCTGTGATTTCAGAGACAGCACAACATCAGGGTCGGCAAGAGCTACATACTCATTTCCATTCCGCAGCTGCAGGGTCCAGTAGCCGGCCTCCGGGCTTGATGTCACTTGTCCTTTCCTGTTTGCCGACACGCTGGTCACTCCTAAATCCCATTTAGTTTTCCCTTTAACCTCCACCTCATAGTAGAATCTGCCAGAGGAGAAGCTCTGCTTCCCCAAGACCATGACACAGTATGAAAATCTCTCTGGATTGTCTGGGAGATTCTTCTCCACATCACTGTGATTTACTTGCTTACCATCATCAGACAAGATGAGTTTAGGATGTGCCGTGTTAGGATCAAGAGTCACATCCACTGCGCACTGCTGCACCCTCTTCAATTCAGACTCAAGCAGCTTCGTCGTAACTTTGTTGAGCGTTTCCCTAAGTTGAGCCACAGCTCTGGCCACAGCTCCCTCAAACGATGGCTGATGGAGGCTGACTTTGTTCCAGTCCTTAGTGTTTGGACAAGTATTCAGAGATGAGAAGTTTTGCAGGAGGTGGAAGTGATCAGAGCATGAGAGCTGCTGAGCCTCGCTGTTCCTCTTCATCAGCTCTGAGATCTCCTGGTCCAGCTCTTTGATGAAGCCCTCGGCAGATTTAGCTGTCATTTTCTGTTTCTTTTTAATCTGCTCACTCAGCTCAGCCAGGCCTGTCTCAGCAAACTGCATCAGATCGGAGAAGACATGCACACCATCTGCTGTCTCTTTGTCTGCAGCTGCCTTGCTGATCTCTGCTGACCGTCTGAGCTCCTGTATCTTCAGCTCTCTCTCCTGGATCATCTGCTGAAATCCAGCCTGCGTCCTCTCCAGGTCAGTCTTCCTTCCTTCGCATTCTTCACTAAGAGGAACAACGTCATGTGTTTCATGGTCCGACTCATTACAAAACTGACATACACACATCTGCTCAGTCTTGCAGAACAGCTCCAAGAGTTCATTGTGCTTTGTACATATTCTGTCTTCCAGGTTATCCAGCGGGTCCATGAGCTTGTGTCTTTTTAGGCCTGACACTGTCTGATGTTGCTGCAGGTGAGTTTCACAGTACGAGGCCAGACACACCAGGCAGGACTTGAGAGCCTTCAGTTTGACCCCAGTGCACATGTCACAGGGGACCTCTCCTGGTTTGGCAACCTCTGAGGCTGTCTTTACAGCTGACTCTCTGAACTGAGCAACCATCTCAGAGATAAAAATATTGACATGCAGCTCATGACTTGTGTCAAAACGCTTTTTACACACAGGACACTGGATTTTTCTATTGATTCTCCAGTTTTGAGTGATGCAGCTCCTGCAGAAGTTGTGACCACACTGTAAGGAGACAGGAGTGTTGAACACATCCAGGCAGACGGAGCACAGAAAGCTCTCTTCAGACAGCAGACAGGTGGCAGCTGACATGTTGAACACACTAAAACCAGAAGTATGGATGTGAAATACCATCAGATTATTCAACGGAACGGATCAATACTTGTCTGAAAACGTGTCTTAAGTTATTCAGAATGATTGCCCTCCAGAAATGTTCATTTTTTTCAAGTGAAATATCCCATCTACATTTGCTAAAATTGCTCCAGAGTAAAAATTGTACCAACCTGTATAACTGTGGGACTGTTTTAGTTTCCTGAAAAATGCTGGAAGAACCAGGTTTCAGTCTAAAAGCAGAGACCTGTGTCGACTGCTGCCCATCACTCTGAAAGAAAACTCTAGTGACAATGGGGGATGTGACTTCTATTTGTCAGTGTTGCTCCACCTCTTCTTGAAATGTCCCCTGACTAACACCCTGAAGTCGAACAGTCTGTTGTGTTGTTTTTCCCTCTGTCTTTCTAGTGTCCAGTTCTAAAGGCACTGTAGCCCTCCTATCACAGGATGTGTACAAAGTATGATAAAACTGCTGGAGTAGTCGATCAAGCCTGACCAGATGTGTCAGTTAACTGAGACCACAAACACACATTACATTGTTGCAACCTACTACAAGGAGAATATGAAGGACAGAGGGCTGGGCATGGTGGACGGGGGAGGAGTTTAAGCAGATTATTCAGAAAAGGCAACTGAAGACAAAGAAGTTCACACAATTGATTTTAAAATTGTGCAACATGTGAGCTAATAATTTCCATTAGTGTCTGACTATGAATGCAATTTTCCAATTGTTGTGGAAATCTGTAATAAGAATCAAGACACAGGCCCAAAAAGGTGAGAGCCCTGAAAAGAGAACAAAACCCTCCCCTAGCTGGCAGCTGGTGGTGTCAAGATGCACAAGCAGGTAGCTATAAGTTCTCAGGAGTCAAAACCCAATTAAAAGGGAAGGAATGCAGATAAAGAAATACTCCTTTACCACAGTCAAGGACAGTTCAGCTCTAACTGGAACTTTCAGCTCAGTAACTACAAAGGAATTCAAATGAGGTTGCATGACCGGTTACAAAAACAATCACATCAAAATCCATCCAAATAAATTTACATTTTTACAGTTGATAGTTATCACTTAATGTATTAGTACAATTAAAATCATTTTGGAAAAAAATTATAGTCTATAAATAAAATGTAAAATATACTCTTAAAAATAATGCTTAAAAAGATTATTAAATGTGCAAATTAGTAATCCTACTTGATTGTAATGTCTTATTTAAGTTAATTTGATTAACTTAATTTACCAATTCATAACTTAAAGCTATTTTTAAGTTTTGCTCCTGCTACATAGCCAGCGTTAGCATTAACAGGTGTTTACTTACCAGTATAGAAAATATATGTTCAGCATCAAACTTAATTCCTTTACTTACCAAGAGCTGTCTCCGGCGGTGGAAAGCAACACTTATGTTAGCTGTTGTTTTCCTTCTATTTCTATTAATTATTTTTTTTCTCCTGAAAACCTGCTAAACAGCTAGCTCCGGTCAGTTGCAGTATATCTATCCCGAAGAAGTAGGCTGTTCAGAGGGCACACTGTAACATCTCAATATAAGATATATGAGGCTACCTAATAGGCTACCTAAAATATTTAGGTTATCAGTATTATGATAGATAGATAGATAGATAGATAGATAGATAGATAGATAGATAGATAGATAGATAGATAGATAGATAGATAGATTAAGGATTCATTAAGGTGACACACACCAGACACCAATGAATGAGCTCTGTGAACGTATAATTAAGTTGACAAATTAAGTAATTTAGGGGCACAAAATTATAATTTTAGGAAACGCATAATTTATTTAACTATTTACATCTTAATTGAAAATAGAAGTCACATTGAACAGAGATCGCATTAATACAAAACAATCACATACAAATTATCATTAATACATAGACTCCAAAACAACATTAGGGCAATGGTGAATTATCTTAATAAAAAACATTAAACAAAGAAAACAAATAAATGTTTTTTAAATAAATGTATAAATAAAGGTTTAGAATATTTCTTGATTTAAGAATATGAATATCACCATTGGCAAATTGATTATATATCTTTTTAATTTTATTATTATTATTGAAGATCCAAAACGGTACAATGTTGTCAACAATAGGGATTTTCCTACCTGCTGCACTCCGCCGTGTTATGACGTTTGTGGTACCCGGAAATAAAGGCGGAGTTAGAGCTCTATCGACTTCCCTCTCTCTCTCTCTGCCAGACAGCCCAGACAGAGGAACAACATGGATCCAAACACGACGGTTTTGCGAGTCAAGCGAAAAAGGGGGACCGACCCCGCAGATGCTTTGTTGCTGGCATGTAAACGGATCCGACCGGAAACGGCCCAGAGCTCAGGCGAAACGGTACCTGAGCCCAATGAAGCCGAGGTGGAGAACTCAGTCTTCAAACTCGTGGCGACCGTAGCGACACAGGTGAGAGGCCCGCTGGCAACGGTGTTAGCTAACCGAGCGCTGCTGGTTAACGTCAGCGCTGTTTGCGTTGGAAACATTAGGCATAGGTTAGCTTTAAGAAAATAAACGTTAGTTGGCGGGTCGCTATAAACGTAAAATTCGTTTTTTTGTCAAACTGACTAGCTCATAGCTGAGTTGAACTAATTAGTGATTGTCGTCGTTGTAAAACAACGCACCCTCTATGCTAGTTGTTGTTAGCATAGCATTACGGCTATTCAGCCAACGTTAGCCATTTATAGGCTCCAAATCGCATTAGCATGTGCTATCGTTAGCTCATTAAGTTGGTGTTGTGATGTGTACAGGCCTCGGAAATTATTTGACTTCATCCAGAATCTCGTTTTAAAACTGTAACATTATTTAATCTAGTATTAAACAAGCAAGTCATGTCCGTCACGCAAGCTAATTATCAAAGGTAAAGATATCCTGGAATGTGCTCTTATTAAAATGTCTACTCCTTTTTGGTGTAATGTTATCACAAGCAAATTTCTGCCTCTATATAAATATTCATATGCGAACCTGTTGTGTTTATGTTCACTGTGCCATTTTGAGAAAAATATTGATTTAGTGATGCTGTGAATGTTTATTTAAAAAAAAAAAACTGGGTAGTGAGATGTTTTTGTTTATTACTTCGTGCAAACTAGAGTTTCGTCCAACTTCCAGGTGTCGGGAATTAAAGCTAAAGAGTCCCTCGTTTTCATATAAGAGCTCAATAGATTGTCATTTTCATCTCATCACCAGGATGCTCCCGTTCAGACCCAGGTCCGACAGGCTTTGGCTCGGCCTCGCATGGCCCACGCAATGCGCCCCTCTGCTGCCAGTTCCAAAAGGATAATTGGGGACCTACGGAGCACAAAGTGGAGCACCCGGAGGGAGGAACGCTACAGGATACTGTCCAGTCACCGTACAGGGCTGTCAAGTCCAACTGAGCCACAGAGCCCTCAGACCAATGCCCCTGAGAACGAAGGGGAGACTGAGAAAGAGCAAGACAAATGTTGGGGTCTTGGTGAAATCCAGGTGGTTGATCTCATACATGAGGATGCAGAGGAACACGGCAAATCTTCTTCCAAGGTGAGTTGATGGTTATTGTAGCTGACTAGTGATGATTGTTTACGCTACAAGAATATGTTGGGGGTTTTTTTTTTTTTTTTTTTTTTACTGTTGAGGTGTAAATCCTTTAACATTTATTAATTTTGTTCTGAATGGTATCTTTTTGTTGCTCAAGGATCAGTATTACAACAGTGTAAAACATGAAAATAGTTTTAGAAGTATGATAATAAACAGGAATCATAATCAAAATATGTGTTGGTACTGGTATCTAGCTGTGGGACATTACCCAGTCAGTACACAGTATCTTGGGGGTCAGATCTGCTTACCAACATCCGTGCCTGGGAAGTGGATGAGATGTATGGGGCAGCAATAGCTGTGGAGGTAAAGCAGGTCATCCACTAATCATCTGATGGAACATTGGTGGTTGAATGCATGCGTGTGGTCGAAAAATGTGGCTTGCAGTGTAAACTGCTTTGAGAGGTTGATAAGTCTAGAAAAATGCTATATGTGTAGTCCATTTACCATATATTTATGTTGGTGCAGCAACAGAAGCTTTCTTCAAGCTGCCCTGAAAAAAAAAACTGCATATTTATGAAATGTTGTCCCATTAGGTTGCTTCTGTTCTCATTACATACAATTGTAATGCCAATTCAGTAAATGTTAACAGCCATAACTCCTTGCTTCTCTCCTTGATCATAGTCAAAAATCCTGCAGAGTTCAATATGTAACGAAAGGTTAGGATTACTGAGAAAGTAAATAGTAGCAGCATAATGCTTCACACCTTGTTAATTAATAGTTGAAATGATTTTTCTATATAAAGAATAGATCTGTACACAAATGCTTTACGTGTTTAGCCCCTTATGGTATTGTGTGTTACCTGCCTTGGTTAATCTGTTAGATGTTACATTAGGCATTAGACATTTTTTAACATGGATAGCCTCAATGGTAATTAATTAACTCTCATGCTCTATTCTTCTTAAGACGTTGCCTTCGGATCCGGAAGTCATCCTGTGTAACAGCACAAAGATGCTGCGGGAGCATCTGAGCATATCTGGAGAGGGACTGGGTGAAGAACACCGAGAGGACGAGGACTACGTCTATGATCTTTACTACCAGGAAACAATCACACCAGGGTGGATCCAGGACATCCTGTCTGTCAGGGCCTATGCTGATGAGGGAGAACTGGTGTGTGTGGATGGATGGACAGGCGGATGAATGAGTGCTGAAATCGGAGTGAGTGAATGAAGAAATGGGTGAAATAGAGCATTAGAAATGGGGAAAGCAAGGGGTCTGAGTTCACACCCGTTCTGTGCTAACTGCTTGTGAAATCTATTCAGACAAATCAGCGAGAGTCATCTGACATGCAGCTGTTCTTGATTTTATATATATATATATATATATATATATATATATACATACATACATACATACATACATACATACATACATACATACATACATACAGGCCAACCTGTGAAATTTGTCCCTGCTCTGTCTTATATTTGGGTTAAGTCTAAGCAGTGGCCCTGAATCTAACACTGCTTCAGGTCAATCAGTACAGTGGGCTTGTTTCTCCATGTGCTGTTGTTCTGATGTGACAGATGAGGCCACAATATATAAAATGAGACTAATGACAGTAGTGGGGCATATTTTTTATTATATGTAACCCAATAATATAATATATAATAAAAGTCTATATGTAGCACTGAAACTGTTGGTGACATTTCTTGCAGACTAAATATGTTTGCCTGAATATTGTCCCATTTGAGAACCATTTTAAAATCCATCTTAAATATTTATAGAGTGCTCAGCAGGTGACTTCATTTAGACAGTTGAATAAAGTGATTGTCTAAAAGGTGTTCATTAGGGTTAGATTTATAATAAGAAAGGCTTTATTTTATTATTAATACATTTTCCCAGCCTACTAAAACAAATAATGAATTAACCAAAATGAGGCTTTCAAAATAAAGGGATGTTGTTTATCTCAGGTGCCTGACCTTGTGGTTCATGAAGAGGAGGTGTATGAAGATGAGGATGATGAAAATGAGGAAGGCAACTGGAGGAATGACTACCCTGATGAAGACAGTGATGCAGACAGTGACAGAGAGGAACGCTATGGTGGTATGTATTTATTACTGTGTTGAGCCTGTGTAGATGTGAAAAATATTTTTTCTCAAACTGTGATCTACATGGAAGATGAAATATAGACCGGACATGCTTTTGTTCACTTTGTGGTGCCTGACAGACATGTGTAGACATGTCCCAGCCTCATACAAGACTTGAAATTTCTGTTACAGAGGCACATTACTGATGTGTGTCTGGAGAGACAACGTGGACTATTTCTAATAATTAATCATGTACAATAGCATTTCCAAATGTGAGGCACTCATCCCAGTCCTTGCTTGTCATTCATCGGCTGATTTCCGCCTCGTGTCCTCAGGTTACTGGGAGGAGGAACACTCGTACAGCCGGAGGAGCTGGGAGAGCTACCAGAGGGAAGTGCTGCATGAGCTGGGCTGCCGTGGTGAAGATAATGATGAGGAGGAGGAGGATGATGATGATGGAGACAAATACAATTCCGATTGATCTACCCCCTTAACCCACACTGTCAGTGGATCTTCCCAATGCCCTCTCCTTAGATAACACCGTACTCCATAGACATCTGTGTAGTTGAGAGAGGAGGAAAGCAACTGCTAGAATGGCACACAATATGGCAACATGCCTGACAAAATTTTCTTTAAGAAATGCAATCTTAAAATGTAGCAATTAATGTGTAGCACTCATCAGATTTTTATTACGTTCCTAATTTCAAGTATTATTAACATCAGTAAAAATGTAACAGGTAAAATTTCATGTGCCAAAGTATAACAAAGTCACTGAGTCACAAAACGTGTAGACAACCAAAATGCACGTTACTTACATACCACATCACACAGCTTTTTAGTGTGAAATCATCTCTCTCTTTACTACAGATTCTTAAGGAGTAGGTGTTATTTCTAGAGGGATCCAGTGTCTTTTTTTTTTTTTTTTTTTTTTAATTGTGGTGGAGTGATTTTGTGTGTGGGTGTTTGTTCAAAGTGGATGCGTGTTAGAAATATTGCACATTAGTGTGATATGCCTCGTATGCTTTGTGCTGTTAACAGTTCTGTTAGTGAGATGTCTTGGGCCGTGTGTGGTTGCAATTTAGGGTGTTTGCATTTTGTGCATGGTAGTGTTTGGGTGTGTGTATGTGTATGTATAATTGTGTGTTAGATTTCTGCATAATTCGAAAGCGTGTTGCAACTTTTTGTGTTGTGTGTGTGTGTGTGTGTGGGTCAGAAATCCCCCTTGAATTTCTTGGATGCTTGTTGAATTCAACTTTTGTAAATATGTAGATGTGTATAAAAAGAAAGCTTTCAAAATAAACATAAAACATATCTTTTGTCAATTTTTTTTTTTTTTTACCTCCACCATCAACACAAACTGGTTCGTTTTGAAGAATTTATTGATTGACCCTAAAATTAGATCAGTTTGGAGGTTGAACATATAATCTCATCATTCAAGATCCAGAGACAGTATGCAGCCCAGTAACCCACAAACTCAAATGTTCTGTTGGAAGTGGGGGAGGGAAATGTGACAAAATAATGGAAAACTGAGATTCAGCGTTATTATTGCTGGGGTTAGTGACCTCATGAGCTGTTTTGCTCAGTTACATTCCTGAGGTGATGCAGTGTTATTTTTCTGAGGTAGGCCAGTGATGACAGGTGTGTAAAAATCTGTCCCAACTGGTATGAAGTTTTCAAACTGATGCATAAAGTATTTTCCTTTTTTAGGCTTAGGAAAAATCCCTGACAATCAATCTTTCTCATCTGGAAAATGTTCCTCTTATGTCCAGGATTTAGGGTAAACTCTGCTGTCTAGGAGGGGTTGAAATGCAGATGATGAAATAAGGTTTCATTGACATTAAATGGATTTTCCATGTCCAAAACTGCCTGTACTGCAATCATTTGGGATGTAACTGCACATTAAAACTTCACTTCCCTTAGTACTCAACAGTTTCCTAATGATTATACACATACGTATTATGCATCTTGTGGCCACATGGTACTTGTGTGTGTTACGTACAGTCAGACCACTGGACCAGGAGAACACCAGTGCCAACGCACAATCTCATTAACGGCACAAGATCGAAACCAGAGGTGCAATTTAGGATGAATTGACAGAGTAGATTCTGAGATACAGTATGTATGAAGCAGAGTTTACTTGAGACCATTTAGAACAAAGGTCGGAGTAATGTTACACAACTGGACTTAAAGATGGATAACAATAGAACTACAATGGATAACTAAAATGCTATTTTGACCCACTTCTCAATGTGTTGAGGTCTTGAACACAGCACACTGTGTACTGATTTAGTGTTAAACAGTTTAAAGCAAATACAAGGAACAGGAAGTCTCCAGCTTCCTACAATGCCAGAGTGGACTCTGCAGACACTGAACCCACCTCAGCTGAGATGCTGAACAAAAGTTAAAATGCAAAGAACACACACAAAGAAATACTATATAGTGGCACCAAAATGACATCAAGGCAGTGGCATAAGGATGATGATTCAACATCTTCACATAGCAGCAGACAAAAAATATTTTCTTCCCTTTTATCATTCAGCAAATGAATGACAGAGAATTTATGATACTTTAATTCTCAGTAAAATCATCACATTCATACACACACTGTTCATAATATGTTTCAGTTACAATAACTTAAGTCCATACCATAAAATGCACTTGCATCATTATCAGGTCCCTGTGGTCGTCTACACAGCACCTGTAAAATCTCACAGGCACATGCTACTCAAAAGGCATTTATACAATTACCTATAAACTGAAAAGGCAAATCGTTTTTACTGAAGGTCATTAAACAGTGGGATGAAGGAGTGAAACTGTAATAATATCCACAATATGTAATATATCTGTACTGACTCTACTAAAGTTTGAAATCCTCCAATGTCCTTGGATTCCAGGATGAATCTGCAAGTGAACTTGTGCATCTGTGGCAGGATTTCCAGTGTTGTAAACAAGTCAGTGAAGTCCGAGAGCTTCAGCGTTTGTGCAGTACAACAAAAAAAAAGAGTCATAAATCCAGATTCCCCTGTCTGGTCCCTTGGTGACTGTCAGCTTTGAGGATGCAGAGACTGCTGGGTAAAGTTTTTGAAGTGCACTGGATGCTATTCACTTTTGTCCATCTCTGTCAGTACGCAGTAGCAGGAGTACTGGGTAAAGTGAGTCAGAGATCCTGCAGTAAGAGACAACAACATGTTGTTAAGAGAGAGCAAAGAGTTGAAATGACAAGTGCTGGCTGTTGCCTTAGGGCTGTGTAGTACACTCACGCAGTAGCTTGGTGATGACAGGCGGTCGCTTGGACTCTGGTAAATAGACACCCAGGAAGTAGACAGGAACGCCTGACAAGGCAATGGCAATGCCGATCAGAGAGTTGACCGTGTCGCTGTAGAGAGGCACTGCCACCAGGAAAACAGCACACAGACAGAACACCACCGGGTACAGTAAAGTCAACTGTAGAGAGAGAAATCAAGAGCGTGAGCTAGAACCGCAACAAAAAAAACAACTTATTTTAAAGGTCCCATATTGTATAACGTGAGATGTCCATGTGTTGTTTGATTATAAAGCAGGTCTAGGTTCTATATTAATACTGTGAAAGTGTCAAAGTGCTCAGTCCACAGAAAAATGCACACAGCCTGTATTCAGAAACTGAGCCTTAAAACCAGCCGTCAGGACATCTGTAACTTTGTGATGTCACAACAAAGTCATGCCCCAAGCGCCACCCACCTGAACCCACCATGTGACCTTGCAGGATTTGGTTTCTCTGAGTGTTTGCCTGAAATCTGCCTTATTTTTATTTGTCAGAAGAGAGGCTCAGAGCCTCCTCTCTTCTGATTGGCTCACTGACCTGTTGTTACTAGAGCTCCAGAGAGAAGCCTGAGAGAGGAGATGTAAAACTACATTAAGATAGTTTTTGGTTCTTAAAACCACAAATATATCTTCTTAAGGATCAAAACTTAAAATAAAACAGGAAAAGTGTAAAATATGGAACCTTTAAAAATCTTTGCTTTAATGTGATGACTATGATTCAATTATTTTGAATATTTCTTCCCTTATTTGAACTCTGCACCTCTCCTGTACAGAATTTTCTACTATTATATGTCCCAGACCCAGATAAGTGGATGAATGGATGGGTGCTCAGGATAACACAGGTGTGGTTAACTGGTCTGACCTTCAGAGGTCTGGGTCTGTCAGGCTCCTTCCAGCGGAGGTAGATCTGGCCGGCAATGGACAGACCCATGAAGAACCAGTAGCTAAAGCTGTAGTAGTTGATGAGCTGAAAGACGTCCTCCACTGTCAGGTAGATCAGTGACATGACACACTGGACAGTGGACAGAGGAGGAAAAGGAGGATGGGAACAGTTAAGGAAGTGCAGCCAGATACTTTGAGTTTCCATTAACATTATTATTTTAATAACTAGTTTGTAGAATAGTTTCAAATCAGCTGATACAGTGAAAGAGACAAGCATAGTGAGGAGGCTCCACCTTACAGTATACTGTCATTAAGTGGACATTTCCTGTACTTCCTTGACCATATACATATGACTGATCCATATTCATACATTGAAGATGAGAGCAGGGACCGGAGTGAATCTCTGTATGTGGATCATGGACAGAGCGTCTGGAAGGTGACCCTCACGGGAGCCCACGAAGAACAACCTGGATGCAATACACATGAATTAAGACTGATAAAAGCAAAGTGATATAGTGTTATACTGGTCATATAAAAATGAATCTGTAAGCCATAGTAAGTAAGTAGTAGTAGTGTGTGTGTGTGTGTTTTGTACCTGGATGCAGCGATGATGGAGGCGTTGAGGCCTCCGTAGCAGGAAAGAGCTACAGCGATGGGGATGGTCCAGCTCATCACACCAAGAGTATGATCTGCAAATGTCTGAACCGAGCACATAAACTGGTTTAGCTGCAGGTTCATCTCACACACACACACATCCATCTTCTTCTCCATCTGATCACCTGCTTTAGTCAAAGCGCTTTACATTTTGTTTACTCACCACTGCCACTGCATCACTGGCCAGTATAGCGCTAACATCCAGAACAGCATAGTAGGCCACATTGGTGAGGATGTAGATGATGGTGACAATGGGCATAGAGATGGCGATGGCCAGGGGAAGGTTCCTGGAAACGACAGGATATCAGAGCATTACCAGGCTGATTCAAAAATTTTGAATTGCCACTACTCGTACATTCAAAAGGAAAAATGACCTTTCAGGGTTTTTGATCTCCTCAGTAACAAAGTTGAGAGTGTCCCAGCCAGAGTAAGAGAAGAGAGCGGAGTAGAGTGCCAGTGCGATGTCACCAGGATCTGTAGACGATCCCTGAAAGGACGATTCAAAGTTGGTTGTGTAACCTACGACACAGACACAACAATTAAAGGGTCAGTCAGTGAAATGTTATTGCATCCATCCAAGGAAAATGATCATAAAACTGTTTGTGTCCTTGAGGTTCCACTGTCAGTGGCTGCTGAGATTCAAACTTCCTTGCTGTTTCAGCAATGCCAGTATCAATAAAGTTATGCAAGTATTTTATAAATTAAGCTCACCAAGCGTTTTCCTCTGACTGTTAGGACAGAGTAAGGTTCATGTCAGCAAATATATTTTACTATAAAGTGGTAAAGTGTCATTCCTTTCTTGTATGAGTCATACTACACATAGAAGTCATGAGACAAAATGTTGGTGTGGAGCTGTGGATCAGACACGACGCTGAACAATGTATTGAAATCACCTTCCCAACACTTAGAAGATGCTGGAAATCCGTCGCCATGTTTAATTGGAATATGGAAACACATCCCATATGTGTTTTGTCGCCATGCAATGTTAACAACTCACCCTGGCACAGCTTGACGATGCCAGTGGCGATGATGACAATGAGGGCCGCCACCTTAGCATAGGTGAAAGTGTCCTGCACACGGGTGCCCCACTTCACATAGGCGGAGTTGATGAATGTCAGTAAGCCTGGGGAGAGACAGGAAGGTGTTCACAGGTGTGCTCAGTGTTGAGTCCAGTCCTGCAGGAACAGGTAGACAGACACGATCAAACAGCAGTGGGATGCAGAAGAGATGTCACATGTACTTACATATACACGCTGCAGCGATGAGCCTGGCTGCTGTGTACGGCGGTTCGCATGTTGGGAAGAGCGGCTGCACCAGGTAGTTTGCAAATGTAATGGCGATAACCGCCTGGCTGGTGGGCTCGATAATCAACAGAGACGTCCACAGACGAATAAATGCAATGAAGCCGCCAAACGACTCCAGGATGTATGCATAAGATGCCCCTGATTTGGTGATGGTGGTGCCCAGCTCAGCGTAGCACAGGGCCCCCACCACAGAGAACAGGCCCCCAATAACCCAAATGACTAGCGACAGCCCGTAAGAAGCGCTGTAGAACAGCACACCCTTGGGGGAGACGAAGATGCCAGAGCCGATCATGTTTCCTACGATCAGACTGACCCCGTTGAGCAGCGAGATCTCCTTCTTCAGCTGCATGCTCTCTTTGGGCGCCTCCAAAAGATGCGAGGAGTGGCCAGCACTGCCATTCGACTTCTTGGATTCTTCCCGGTCAGTCATGGCGCTGTTGTCTCGGCGCTGAGCCAGCGAGAGCAAAGGACAGACTGTGGACACTGTATGTCCTGGTCCCTATCTGGCAACCTCTGGAGCACCCTGTACAAAACATACAAATGTACCAAGTCATTACCAATAAGGTAAAGAGGAGCTTAATGCTAAATGATGAGTCAGAGCAGTGTCCTGTGGCTGGTACTTAATCTCTAATGTATCAAACGCCTGTAAAAGAAAGGTCATGGCTCAAGCTCAGAGTATCAAGGGAACGGGAAAGAGGTTTTGGATGAGCAGATAACAGAGAGGGCAGTGACAGTGGAAACATTAACTGCGGAGGACGCTCGTAGGTGATTCAGCAGAGCTTCTCTTTGTGCTGCTATACCATTGTCTGAATCTACATTCTTCTCAGAAACACACAGAAGAAATTAAATATTAAAAAAATGAATTACAAACTAAAAATCCACTTCCATCTCTTAAAGGTCCCATACTGTATAAAGGTAGATTTCCATGTCTTTTTTGATTATAAAGCAGGTCTAGGTTCTATATTAATACTGTGAAAGTATCAAAGCGCTCAGTCCACAGAGAAATGCACACAGCCTGTATTCAGAAACTGAGCTTTAAAACAAACCATCAGGACTTCTGTAACTTTGTGATGTCACATCGAAGCAGTCACCGCCCTCAGTCATGCCCCAAGCCCCGCCCACCTGGACCCAGTATGCGACCTTGCAGGATTTGGTTTCTCTGAGTGTTTACCTGAAATCTGCTGTATTTTTATGATCACACAGAAAACATTCAGCCTCTCTTCTGATTGGCTCACCGACCTGTTGTTACTAGAGCTCCAGAGAGAAGCCTGAGAAAGGAGATATAAAACTACACTGAGATGCTTTTTGGTTCTTAAAACTACAAATATATCTTCTTATGGATCAACACTTCAAATAAAACAGGAAAAGTGTAAAATATGGGACCTTTAATATCTGCCACAGCTAAACCAAATCAACTCCCCTCCCCCTCCCCTCTTACCCTGTGTGAACTGTTCATCTGTCCTTTACTACAGCAAGAAAGCCCTGAGGGTCACAATCAGGCCCTCACGGTTTATTGAAAGGACATTTTAATCAGAGCAAAATCATTAGTGACAACCATATTTTAAGCTCACACACACGGAAACAAAACATTAAGACAGAATGCCACAGAGACATTTAGTATCCTGGGGCTGTTGTGAGGGGTTGCAGTATCTGTTTGTCCAGTAATCCCCTTATAACTTATGTTATAAAGGATACATAAAGTTAAATTGGTTTGAAGATGGTGTCATTTCAGAGAATGATGTGAACTGTCTCCACGCAGGGCCGAGAGAGAGGAGGGGGCATATAGATGAGGGAGGGACTAGCATGGGCTGTGCTGCATGTAATGTAGGTGTGGAAGGTCTAATTTATAAGACAGTAATATTAGCATAAACCAGACTGGAGGGTCAGTTATTATCACAATGGGCTGGTGCGTGTGTGTCCTTGTGCATGTGAGGCTCATGCTTCCGTTCAACCATTAGGCATCTGCTCCTCACCACCACACCACCTGTTTACCTGCTGATGACAGACCAATCAATAAGTCAAACAATCACACTGCTACTGTTCACTTAAATCTCATCGCTCAACAACAGACACATCAAAAAAGAAGTAACACTATTTGTCTGAAGGCTGAAGTCAAGCCACATTAGCTGAAATGTGAAGGTGTTGGTGGTGTGAGTCTTCATAAGTGTATGTGAACTTGTGTGTGTCTGTCACCTGTGAAATGTGTCAAACAATATGCATCGTGGTTAAAAATTCTGAAGACGTAACATAGGTGTGATGCACAGTGAACTTTGTAATACTTCCAGTGCTGGAGCACATGGTGGGACATCCAGGGGGCGTTTAAGATGCTTTTCATGTGATTGTGATGTCCTGGGTTGGAATTTAGCCCAGGACCTTTGACACATGACACCACCTCCTTCTTTTTCTAATACAGGCTAAAAGTACCGCTCAACAACCTAAAGAGACAAACAGGAAGCTGAGTGTACTGCAGAGTGCATCAGATGAAAAGATCAACATTGTTAGAAGTCCAACCAAAGACAGAAGAAAGGAAAAGAAAAAGAAAAAGGTGCAACGTCTTCTCTGCATATGATTCAACAAGTCACACCAGCTCTATGAGCAGCTTGAAGACTTCTGTATGAGATCAGCGCAAAGTTAATAATTTATCCACTTCCAGACTTCCAGAGCTGAAACAATTGGTCAATTGGTCTTCTTGATTTTCTGATAGACAGAAAATTAATTGACAACAACGTCATCAATTTGCTGCTTTTCTCTTGCTTTTTCTCTCAGTTGGTCATACAAAGCCACTTAATTGCATATCAGCTTTAGAAAATTGTGACAGGCACAACTTGTAGATAAAACAGTTAATCGATGACAAAATAATCAGCAGCTAGGTACAGTATGTAGGTATCTGAGAAACAAGGTCAACAAGGTGGGAGCAGCTACAGGAAGGTAAACAGAGCTAGAGCTGCTCATAATGAAAACTATTCATCTACTTCTTCACTCTTTCAAACCTGTGACAGTTGACACTTCCTGCCTATGCTGTGTTCAGTCTATTACCAAAATCTATTATCAGTGGTCTGCTTTCAAGAACAAAATGTCATTTATTAATATCACAACTGTAAGAGATCCCTTTCTCAAAGTTGGATATTCTGCAAACAAGATTACATTTCAAGATTAAAGTAAAAATGTGCAGACAAACTTTGTCAACCTAAACAAAGCCAAACTATTTACAGCACATTACTGTAATCACAAAGTGAGCAACTTTTAGACTTAGTCCAACCTGTATTATATGTGGAAAAGTGGGTGAAAATATCATTTGTTTAGGCCTTTGTCATGCCTATTGAAATATTATTTTAAATTATTAGGCTATTTAAATTACTATAATTAATTTGTTAAAAAAAATATTATTATTAAAATATTATTTCAATAGGCCTATTGTGTGCCAATCTTACACAAGATCATGCTAAAGGTGGATAAATCTTTCAACCAATAATGACCCAAGCTACTTTTGGATTAGCTTCAGTTTTAAGGCTAGGTCAGCAGGGATCTGTCTATTTCCTGATATAATGTTACTTCCCTGGAGACACATGACAGCTAGGCTATATAATAATAAACATCATCATATAAAAAGACATCTTTAACCTTACCATGCATTCCGGGCCAGCGTTGTCTCACTAAAATAACCAGTGCCAAGTAACACTACATTACTACCCTACACTTCCGCTTCTACCTTTCACAATAAAGCCACAATTCTGTCTGTCGCAACTTCGGTGGAAATAAGTTATTTCTCTTTCTCTAAGTATTTTACTGAAGTTAAGTTTATGTATATAGTCCAAAACCACATAATGGTTTACTGTTTACGAATCGAGGTTAAATAGGGGTAATTCAAAGGGAGAGCCCCGTTCTACCGATAGCTGTCCTTCATGAATTAAAAAAAAAAATTACAATGAATATCCTGTTATTAAAAAGCTATCATAACAATACGCCTGTTTTTTTTCTGCATACCTTAGCGTGTTTCGACCTATGGTTTCAACTGCAGAGGTTAGTCTGGTCTTTGTTTTGATCCACTACATCACGGCTTTGAACCCAAACGATAAAAAAAAAAATGTCTGCGTCCACCTCGCATCAATAAAAATCACCTCCACTGTCACAAAATACACAATGTGGAGAAATAATTCCCAATTTAGTCTTTCACTTTGAATGTCTCCCTCCTCATCTCCGGTTCTGTCTCGCCTTTCTGCGGTTCGCTTGTCTCCGGTGCAAATAGACGCGACTTCCCTTTTGTCCCGATGTCTCTAAATCCAGGTTATCCTGTCTTCACCGGACACGGCGACACTGTCCCGCTGTAACAGAAACAATCCCCGCTCAGCAGAAACAGGCTCGGGACATGTCCCAGTCTTACCTGTGCTGGTTTGCCTCCTCCCTGGGCGGTTTGAAAGGCAGCCAACAGTGTCCGCTAACAAACGCATCAGCACCGGTAGACAACTGCTGCTGCTGCCGCTGCCGCTGCTGCTGCTCAGAGGAGGCGTCATGTGACCTGCTAGACTACAGTAGGCCTGTGCATACATTACATTATGGTTATTGTCAGGACACAGCACCTTCACTTACTGAAACAAACATTTTGTTTGTCATCCAGCAATGACCAAATTAATCTATAGCAATGCAGGAATCCGTGAAGTCATTATTTGTTTGTATAACAGGTTTCCATCACAATTTATCAAAAATGCTTAAAATGGATTAATAATTGTGAAGAAATACAAGAATCTTGAACGGTAATGATTAAAAAAAAATACTCATTGAAATACAGAAACATATGACATATATGGTCCTAAATCAAGGATGACACCATGTATGTCACCTATAAGGGGATATATTAGTGTCACATACATCCTCTGGATATACGATAGCCTAAGTGTGAAATACCTATGCGAAATACCCATAGTAAAATTTGCATGTCTTAAAAATATCTATTATGAATTTTATATGGTACGCTATAACATGTTGCAACCAATAAAAAGTGCTCTTTTGGACCCCACTGTATACATATAAGCATACATACATAAACATATATATTAGTATGGCCTAGACATATACTGTATGCCAATATATGAAATTGGTCCAATATCTAATATGTTTATAATTATTTTTACATATGTGTTTATTTTATATGCACATATATTTCATATATTTCATATATCATGAAATGATAAATATGAAATTCAATATATGCACATATAATACATTTGCTAATGGGAACACTGAATTATCAGTATTGTTACAATCAAATTGTTGGTATGGGGCATGGTATTTCCCATGTCAATATTTCTCTATTATATCAACATAAACAGTCTCATGAGCTTTTGCCATAAAGGCTGACACAGTGTTGGTGTGTGAAGAGAAGACATGTAATTAGAGTGGCCCTGCTAGGAGCAGAGGACGGGCCCTTGAACAGTATGTGCCATGTGCCATTGTTATGTTACTGAAGTGTCAGGGATGGTGAAACAGATCTACACACAAACACACAGTGAAGCGGCAAACTGGGGTTTTGCTGAGGGTAGCACACAACACAGCGATGTGCTGACATGGGTTCATGAAGTACAGAATCCATTCATAGTGATTTCATGCATAAGGTAAAGAACAGGGATGTGCTGGAAAGTAGTCCCAGTTTTCCACATCAGGTCAAAATGTACCTTAGTGAAAAGCTGGTGGAAGATGAAGCAGGGTTCAAGAGGAAAACAAAGCTGTATTAAACATGTGTTTCAATATAAAAAGTCAGTTTATTGTGTTGCATTTTTTTTAATTTAGATTTTGCCATTGTGAGAAGGAGGGAATTAAATCATACATATCACAATAAAAACAAAAAACACCAACTTATTTCTTTGTAACACAGAAACTGCCCAGTTACTGTCACCTGCAGACACAGAAACACCACGTCAGTGAGCACCAGTGTAAGCACAGTACCATGTCACACTTATATGAATATACAGTTACTTCTCTGGTCATGCTGGTGGAGGACACGCCATGGGATTTCCTGTGCGTTAAGCAGTCTGAGACCATCTTTATCTCAGAATGACCTGGCATGTCTGCATCGGGCGGCACCATAGATAAAAATAAAGTAAGCAGGAAATATTTCTGAAGGACCGTCAAAGTCAACTTGCTCCAAGGCAGCACTGATTATTATGATCTTGGGGCACATGTAGGCACACGGAGCAGTGACATTGAGCATTTCTGTGGCAAACAAGCAGCATGTTTGTGATGAGAAAATCACATCTAAAACCTCCAGGGAGGAAACACACAGGCAAAAGATAAGGAGGCATGACAGAGCAGGAAAACAGCAAGCCTTGAATGTGCTTACTGTGCACTGCTGCGCGCACACACACACACACACACACACACACACACACACACACACACACACACACACACACACACACACACACACACACACACACACACACATTTAGACAAACAGCCACTAGGTCTTTGTAACCAAAACATTTTTTATTAATACTCTGTATAAAGAAAAACTCAAATATACACAATAATTCAAGAGAAATAAAATTTGTCTTTACAAAATTAAACAGTGCAAACGTCACAGTATCTAAAAAGTCCATCGTGGCCAATTTTAAATTGAAATAACAAAACAAAACATTGTGCCAGCCAAAAATAATTTGAACTAAGACTCAATTTAAATGCATTTGGTCCATTTTGAAAACTGTGACAGAAGATCTCAATACAATCCAGAGAAAATATGGAGTCAATCTACAGTAGATACACATACATAGTGTATATGAAATGTCTTCTATTATCAGATCAATAGAAAAGACAATTCACTGAGGTTCTCTTAGTTCATTTATTAAAGACTGAAAATCTAAAGTGCTACTTTAAAAGACGTTGCTATGAAACAAAAGCGTAAACAAAACAAAAAAAAGAAAATAAAAAGCTTATCTAAGGGTCAACAAGAGCTTCAATAATAATAGTAATAATATACAGTTTTTCTTTACAGACAATATAATGAACATCACAGCACAGTAACCTGCAATCATTTCAATTCCCAAATCTCAAATAAATTCTTTTTTTTTTTTTACTAGAGCCAGTCTAGGTATTTTACAAATACAGACTCCAGGTCTGTATTAATAGTTCCTGAGTGATTTCTTCTCCACTGCCCCAGAGAAGAAGAATCAAGTAATGAAACAACCTGTTTTGAGACTGTCATGTGGATTAAAATACTTCCAGCAAGGTCATAATTATATTTAGCTAATCTCCATCCATTTGTTATGTTACTGAGAGAGCCATATGTAGCTAAAATTAAAGCTAGTGTCCAACTTTTTTTCCTAATATTTTTAGTTGAAATATGCTCCAGAACATATGTTAAGGTGGAGAAATGCTGAGATATTCCCTGTCTAGAGTCTTTGAGCAAGTTTCTGAACAGTCAGAGAAAGCTAAAATTAGCGGTGGGAGCTCACGGCTGTCAATCGATATGTGGCCACCCTGCTGGTCTACCAATCCTCTCACACTGAGGCTTCCAGCTACAGTAATAGCTGCCGGAGGACGTTGCTACAGCTGAATCACAGGCCAACAAGCTCCCGATTCCTGCGTTGGCTGAGTTTAATGCTAGAGCTAGCTTGATTTCTAGACGTTGTGTATAGTAGCTTTAAACAAAAATGATTATTTCCCAAAATGCATATGAACAAATTTTGCTATTTTGCTTCACCTTATTAGATGACTAATGAACACAATCTGAGAGTGACTGATTTAAGCCCATTTAACTTGTGAACTGGCACTAATGCTGCTGGTGCTAGAGTCCAGTGCCTATGCCTGACTTACCATCCTTACCTCCAACTGACTGAAGGTAAGCTTTGGGAAATTATATAAGGTGATGTCTGTGAATTGCACTCAGTGTGCCTGTGATGTTTAATGTCAAGGGACACCAGATGAATGATAGGTGTAGGATGTTTCCTCACTGCTTGTGGGGTCACTTTGAAATTCACTCTTCAGTTGTGCTCAGGTTTCTACAATGTCTCAGTCTGATTTCTCTTTATATCATTTGGGTTGATGAGAAGACTTGACACCTGCAGCTTTTCCCTCTTTTTTTATATACCAAACCTTTTTTTTATTCCCTTTAACTCTTCTCCTGAGCCTGTAGCATTTGTTGCCTGGTAGACCCGGTGCTGTTGCTGCCAAGAGCAGAGCCACCCGCCTGTTTCCGTATCCACTCCAGCATGTAGAACCGCAGCATTAGAAGGAAGCCTGAGGGAACAGACCAGAAGCAAGATTCATTCATCCATGTGAAATCTAAATAAAGTGGCTTCAAAAGAAGTTGTTCATTTTCTACTAAAATACTTGACTTCAAGGATTTTCTTTCTGGCACTGATCCCAGAATCCACCTGTGACTGAGTCAGGTTAGTTTGGTTGCAGCTCATTTACTTATGCTTGGATTTAGTTTTTGGTGAATCACGTATAGAAGACTTAGTATGAGACTAATATGATAAAACAACATAAAGATAAAACATTATTGGCATGTAGTGTATTTTAACTTATAAACTTGGCTTGTCTTGTCAGTGATGCAGTTTTTAATAACTATCATCTTATTTTGCTTTCAGACAGACGGTCATTTATTTTCACTGTAATAAAAAAAACTCTGTGACAGTCAGATTACATTCATTCACTTGAAAGCTTCTATTATTCAGTCCTGCTCAAAAACAGCTTTTTTTCTTTTCTTATTAATCACTGTGGTGTATGATGAGTTTAAACGCTTGTATGTCATTATTAAAATGTCACGTTAGCAAGTTAGCACATAAAATGCTCTTTCTCAACTCACAATGTGCAAGCATCAGTAGGGTTAATAAACTGAGTTCTTGGACCTGGATCAAAAAAAAATGTGCTGCATGTGAGAGGAAACAGCTTTTCTCCTGATAGTCCCCAGTAACACAGGGCCATGATTAACCACTGCCATTGTCTCATTCCCACACTGATACAATGGACAAATGGCTCCAAATACACAGTCACCAATCTCTGAGCCAACAATGAAAATACCCTCGTCCAAGGAGTGACTATATATAGTTATACCTTCTGTGAAGGTGGCAATCACGCTGAAAAAATACACAATATACACAATACACAATAAAACACAAATATGTGGCTCCTTGTGGTTCATCTCAACTCTTATTTTCTTTTGGATCAGTATATTTGCCTAGGTGAAATGAGAAAGCTCCTGGTGCCTGCAAAGCTGAGTGTAACAACATAATATAAAGCCTGAGTGCAAGTCTATTTACACTGGAGACATATATCATAAGCACAGACCTTGAAAAGAGTTGAGGATGCAGGAGAGGAAGAGAACGAAGTCAGAGAGGGGTCCAAAGTCTAGGAAGGTCAGACCCCATGTTGTTCCAAAGAGGCAGCTGAGGCCCCAGATACTGAGAAAAGCCACACGGCCCTGCCTCCATTCATCCCTGGTTTGGATCTTCCTATAGACCAGGAAGAGCATCACAATGCCAGAGGACACCAGGATGACCAGGATCGTCATGGTGGTGAAATAGTGAGCGAGCAAGGCCTTGTAGGTGGATTTCATCCAGCACCTGACGAGGAAAAGCAAATAATCCCCGAAAGAATGAATCAAATGTCAAAATTATGTTTTTTTCCCTATAAAAAGACATTTCATCAACGCCTGCTTAAGTTTTGCTGCTGTCAAAACATTTGTGATTTACTTGCTTTTATTTATTAACTATCCAGGCATTACTGCATGTGTCAAGTATCTTTATCCAAATAATTTTGCTTACATCAGATAAGGGTTGGAGACGTCATCGCTTGGCACCACCTCTCTCAGTCCATAAATGTTTCCTACTGCAGCCAAGATGATAACGGGAACAGCAGGGAGACCTGGAGACAAATTTTCAAAGGTCATACATTAATGTCACGTTCACTTTCAAATGCCATTAAGTAGATTTATAACAAATATTACGTCATGCACTCACCAAAGCCAACCAGGCTCCATAGTTTCCAAATGCCTTTGGGTAGGGGGCTGAAAACCATGTAGACCAACCAGAAAGTGTGGAACACTTCTATGCCCATCCAACTGAAGGAGATGAGCAGGGAGTAGTGGAGGCCTGCCCCCACCCAGGTGCACAAACCTTCCCCTCCCATGTTGGCCAGGATCCCAGTGAAGAAGAAAAGCAGACAGAGGAGAAGGAGAGACACAGCTAAGCCCAGGTGGATGGGTATGGACTGCTCCTGAGATCGTCTGTTGGAGGGAGAATGTGATGGAAATGAGCAATTATTTCATTATTAAAAATAATCTTTAATTGATACTTTGAACTACACATTATTTTTCAACACGGCGTATTACCTCTTCCTGTAGAGAAAAATGATGAGAGCGACGCAGCTGATCGCAGACACAATGCAGCCCACAGATGTAATGACGGTCAGCGCCAGGAGGTGGCGCACTGGTCGAGGCTCCATTTGCTATCATGTGGGACAGACAGAGCGATGAGCAGGAGCCGCAAGTCTTTCATGTGAGAGTGTAGTGTTTATACAGAATGTGTGGAAAATCATGTACAGATGTTGATTCTGCATCTAATGACTTTCTTTCTGTTTTGTTTGTGTGTTTCTTGCATAAAAAAAAAAACGTCTCAGCACATCTCACCACCAGTACAGAGAAGTAAGTCAGATGGTTACAGAAGCACTCGGTGTGTTCCTCTCCTTTCTGTTGTGTCACACATCCATCCACCAACCAGTTGACCTGATACGGATCTGCAAGTAGACAACACAAATTTAAATATGCTCAATCATCATCCGGGGGAGTTACAGTCGATGAAAAGTGAAACGCAGATAGATGTTGTAGTTTCCAGGCTTGTTTCTAACCTTTCCTGGTGTCCCATGAAACGCACCTCCGTGAATGCTTTTTCTGAAATAAAGAGGAGAAAGAGACGTGAGACGAGAGTCATTTCCCATTAAGATGCTGCACATTTTTATGCACATTAACAAAGTCCCCACTACAGTCTTCTGAAACAGCTGGCGTAGTTCAGTCATTATGTCCGAGGTGAAAAAAACTGGTTCAAGTCACAGTGTAATAAGAAATACAAATCCGATATGACACGAAACTGTGGGTTTATGCCTGTGTCTCTGAGTGTGTGTGTATGTGTGTCTGCAACAGATTACCCTAGTAGTTTCTGTGTGTTCTCTGTATTGAGGTAATAGACTGTTCGAAGGCGACGTCACGGAAGAAAACCACTTGCCTCACTTTGTTTTTTCAGTTTGAGGGGAACAGTCTGGGCTCAGCAACATTTCTGCTGTCAGAATTACCACCTTGTGGTTGTATTTCTCTGCTAACCAACCAAGTTGCAGGAAATATGGTCACAATGTCTCCTTCCTGAGTTACAGTGTTGAATAATGACCAGAAATGCTTTTGCAGTTGACATTTGATCATTTGGATATAAAATACCATCATTTTATCCTATTAGATATTTGTGTTAAATTGTGTCATAATAAGCGTAAGAGTTTGTGAGTTATTATAATTTACGTGTTTTTTTACCTTTAACCTTTGCCCGCCAAAATCGAATCAGTTCATCCTTGAGTCCAAGTGAATGTTTGTGCCAAATTTGAATAAATTCCCTCAAGGTGTTACTGAGATATCGCATCACGAGAATGGGACAGATATTTTTATGCCGCTGGCCTTGGCTGTCACCAGCACAGAGGCATAAAGATATCCAGCTGTTCTGTTCGAAACTGAGCGAGACGTGGACACACAAACATTTCCCCTTAATTACTTCACCAAAACTATTCAATTCACAATGTGTAGCATCACATACTTACAATACTACAAAACAACATTTGACAATAAGATGTGTTTATGTATAGATGTAGACAATGTAAAGTGGGCATTGATGACACTGACACAGACACAAACTTACAGGTATGGGATCATGGTGAAAGCCGATCCTGATTGGCTCAGACAGGTCAATGATGACCTCGTTCTCCACAGTGATTTCCACCACACTAGTGAGAATCATGATTTTCTTTTGAACCTCCTGAAACACACACACACACACACACACACACACACACACACACACACACACACACACACACACACACACACACACACACACACACACACACTCTTCATATAATACAGCCTACATATTACATGCTTGGTTAAAAATGGCCGACACACAAACAGACAGGTGTGTGAGGTCGTGGCGACTTCTCTTCAGCTGCCAGTGCTGACTGAAGGGAAATGGAGCATCACCTGAAACAGGGAGATGTTCTGGAAGAATGTGCAGTGGACTTTGTTCGTCCCTTTTGCAGCTTGTTTGAGAGCAGGGGGGACATGGACAGTGGTGGTGAGCTCTGCAGATGAACCTATAGTGACCTGAAAAACAGAATACAGTATATATGAAGAGAGGACTTTGGACATTGGGTCATTTCATTTTGAACAGGGAAACTACTGGCGATAAACCAACAAATCACAGAGTGTCAATTCTTAATTATTCAGTTAAATACAGGACGAAAATAAAATAAAGTGTCTACATGTTTTCAAATCTTTGACAGGCCTTGTACCACCCTGCTACTCTGCTTGAGAGTGTGCATCATAACCCCATGGTGTGCACAGCTGTAATGAGTAGACTGCATGCAGATTGCTGGGTATGTTTACAAATGGCTCTATTTTAAGGAAGTTTGAAGGGACAAATGTCGGCCCTCAACATGCATCCTCTACTTGTCAGTAAAATGCTGCTGTCAGACACTTTCATGTGGCTGAGCTCTCACCTATTTTCTGAACTAAATCACCACCACCCTCAACTTGAATAAATACTCACTGGCCAGTTTAAGATCCTGCTATAAAGTAAGCCCCTGATTAAAAACAGTCTGGATACAATCACAGTCAACTCACTGAAGTAAAATTATCAATTCACTTCTAAGAGATTATCAGTTTGATAAATCAATGCCTACGCAACCCTGTGTGAGAGCACTGCCGTGTCAGATGCCTGTGTGAAGTGTCTTCATGGTTACAGTAAGAGTGATGTGCAAAACACAATGACTGAAAAAGTTTTGTAGAGGACGGTGTGATGCAGTTGAAATCTACAGAGTTCAGTTATATTGTTACACAGATGTAGTTTATTTTCTCTTTGTGCTTCACAGGAAATGTGCCTCACTTTTCATAATGCAGCTAAAAAGACAGAACCACTGTGGTCACAATACTGCTGCTGCGGCCTGTGCAGACTGTACTGCTAGGAACACATGAAACGGTAAGACTAGCATTCCTTTCTCATTGCCCGTCAGCTTTAGAAAAGATATTAAGATCTTTTTATTTGTTTTCAAATAACTGAAGCGCCTGAATACATGTCAGATATGTTTTTAAAGTATACTCCTGCTAGACAACCCAGGTCCTCAGATACTGCCCTTTTTAGTTTTTCCTAGAGCGAGAACCAAAAAAACCATGGTGAGGCAGCGTTCTGCAGATATGCAGAATTATCTACTTATTCTATTTTATTACAGTGATTTCAGTGCTTTGTTTATTTGTTTTTACTGTTGAGCACCTAGAATTGTAGTCTTTGCATGAAAGTTGCTATATAAATAAAGCTTGATTTGATTTGATTTGATTCTAAGCCCAGAACCAACAATGAACTGATCCTATTAACAGCTATCATATAAAAGCCTGATGTATATCTTATTCCTCTGTGTCATGAAGATTAATTGTTGTCCATAAAATATTAAAACACAGGATTTTTGAGCCACACTGTCTCACTGGGTGACATCGTAACTCATTACAATGAACACAGACGCTGGTTTATTTTGAACTGATCCTCTGTGCACAGTTCTGCTGTTGTAATTACTCTCTAGTGCGCAAATCCACAGCTGAAATGATTCCCAACAAATGCACTATTTACTCCTGTTTGAGGAATGTCTGCTAAAAACTACAGCCCCCAACTGTTGTAGGAAATGAATGTGCTCTTTGTTAAACAATTAGCTATACTTAAAAAAATGATTGACTGTATTTTACTTTTAAAATATTTCTGCTTCAGTAGGAACCTGATGCTCAGCACAACTCACAGTCTGGGAAAGTTAAAGTACTGAGAGACGGACTAACACACTGTCTGTCTTTTTTTTTGGGTATTTGTTCAGAATTTAATTTAAGTTTCATTATTAGTATTGTGTTAAGTTCAAGTTCCCGTTCAAATGTAATAATACTTTAACCCTCTTTGTGTCTGGTGTCTTACAGGTGATGTGAAGTTGGAGCCTCTGAAATCGTCCTTCATCTCCACCTCAATGCTGCGAGTACAGGAATCTTCTTCTTTGATCCTGGACACACATACACACAAGCATTCACACACACACACACACACACACACACATACACACACACACACACACACCATTATGAAATCGTCATTTAAAGAAAGCAACCTCCACCCTAACATATTTAAAAAGTTTAGCTTCCTGTTTGTGGTCAAGGTTTATGCTCTTGATTGCTCAACATGAAGCTTCACAGCAATAGCCTCAGCAATCAAGACAAAGTCCTATGAGGAAGGATGTTGACAAAAAAAACCCTTTCATGCTACTTCTACTGTAAATCTGAGAAAAAACAAAGAGGAAATTACATGTTGGCTCGGGTGGGTCCGTTGATCTCTTCTGCACATAATTGTTCTGCAAAAAAAATTGATAAAAAAAAGCAGTTTTGACATGTTTAACTGACACGTACATTTCACTGAACAAAAGGGACTTTTTGGAGCAGAAAATAATAGAAAACAACTTAGCACGAGTAAAACTCATAGATTACTGATACATGTCTTCCTTACTGCAGTCAATGGATTCCCCTTTGAACTTGTAGGCACTGCGCGTTTTGTTGGTGATGAAATCTGTTCTGACCGTCCCGTTGATGATGCCGAATGGAGCTTCGGGTTCACTGGAGCTGTCGGACAGATAAGTGCAGCAGGAGCGCTGCAGGCTGGAAGGCCTGCACAGATTGAGGGTAGTTTCTCCGAGCTGTACAACAAAATAAAACAAAAAAACAAAAAAAAAAGCTCTTCAACAAAGAATTCAGAAGTCTTACACATTTCAAGTGTATGCATTTTAGTATAACACATTCTTATTTCACTTTCAGAGCTGATGCTGAAACTACTGAAGAGCAATGCACTTGTCTTTTACTGTACTTTCATTTTTTTATGAGCTTTTAGATGTGTGAGGTAAGGATCCACTAAGTCCTCATCTTGCCTCCTTCCTTTTTCTCTCTGATTTACCTGCAGCCTGAAATGGTCCAGCAGTGGTTCCCAGTGCAGACAGAATCTAATCTCCTCCTCTGACTCAAGTCCAAACTGGCGTAGGGGAATCACATCAGAGTGCTGACACTGGCTTGTGATCTTCCCGTCGATGGACAGAGAGCTCGTATTGGCCGAGATCGAGATCTCGCTACAGCCTGGGTAGAGGTTGACGCTCAGGCTCAGGAAGTTCTTGCCGTGGCGCCAGATGCCACAAAATTTCAAGTCCCGATCACTTTCACTTGAACCTGAAGGAGACAAAAGGAGGCACACACTGACCAAAGGAGAAAAGGCTTGACATTTGCTTTTGCTTTTAGTGTTACAAAATGATCTTAAATATATAAAGTAGTGAATGCGATACGAAAACAAACCCACCGACACACGGATGAGCCTCTGAAAATGAAACTGAGTCTTCCATTATTCTGATGAGCTCAAATAATGGTCAATAAAATCTTGGGCTTATGGAAGGATGTTCAGAACATAAATTCAAAGCCTACTGTAAACCTGTGAAAGTTCTGCATGAGAATATGAAAAAGGGAAAGATATGTGGTTGAAGAACAATGTGATATTTTTTATGCACAAATGATACCAACTGTGAGGTTAATGAAGCTAGCAAGTTCAATCAGGAAGAACGCCTCATTCATTCACAATTCTCTCTCACTCCACTTCTCATAATCGGCTGACTTCAGGTGTTTTCGGTAACCAGCCAAACCAGCCAATCACGTTGTCGCTTTCAAAATTTAAAATCTGTATCCTATACTTGGCATAGCTTCGCCTCCTATCAAATACGATGACATCACAATGGTGTCTAATCTCACTACATCTCACTTTTCTTCTCATGTTTTGCACATGGCAATAAAAGTTTATTTGCTGACTCTCCTGATTGAGCGACTTTTGTGGACATGTGACCTCAGACTCAGAGCAAAAATCTGTTCATGAAAAAGAATGTTCCCAGAAAAGGAGGCTATACTTCCTTGAATCAACCGGTGAGGGGAAGTTTGGCAGAGATGTGCTTGAACACTTTTGGTAATTTGATGATCAGACTCGTCTGACCTGTGGAGCACGTGAATACGGGGCGGCCTCAGAGAGAATACATCATCATACATTAAAGGTGGCCGTGTTAGAGACATTCATGGCCAATCACTTTGCAACGTTCATCCCGTTTCAACACAGGGCTCTGTTTGTGTGGAGAGTTTTCCTCAGAAGAAACTGGGATGAATGGAGTTGCATAAAATGAATACAGCCGCTCAAATAAAACGTTTCTTTTAAAGTTAAAATCCATGTTTCTGGACACTTTGAAGGTTTTTCTGTGTGCTCACGTCAGCTAGTTGAAGAATGTGAAACAAACATTCTGAGCAAAACATTGATGAAGAGGTGTGTGTGTGATTATTCGGACGTCTTCGGTGGTTTGACAAAAATAATGCAAAACACAAGAGCTCACAACGCTCTCATCCTCACCATTGAGGTTACAATGCACATCCTCCGCAGCAGCATGCAGAAGGGTTACCACAGCCCCCCACACACACGCTCTCTGCTTTTAAGTCTGTGCTCTTGCAGAGTTATTTCAAATGTTTAAAAATGGCAATTTACAACCACAGACATGATTAGAATTATTTCTGGACATCATTTCAAAAGCTCAAACTCTAGCCTGCCTTGCTTTGATAGACTGAGCCTCAGACAGCTCTTTGTACAAGTGAAACTGCATCGGTGGCAAGAGGAGTTTTTCTCATGTGTCTGCAAAACCTTTTCCTTTATTTAAGAGGCACTGAAGTTGCTCAATGATCATGAAGAGAAATTACAGTAGTTTAAAGCTAATTCACAAACACGCCAAACACAGGTGATGCTCCAAAAACCTGCTGTGTATGTTTGAAGTCTCCATTATATGAAGATCTCTACACAATGACAAAATACACCACACAGGGAAGCAAGCACGCTAGAGAACAGTATATAGCAGCAACCCAGCTGTAAGAATGGACATGAGGCTAAAACAGGTGCTTAAGATAAACATCCCAACGTGGTTATCTTACCTGTGGAGAGGAGGATGCTCAAGATGAACACAACGCTCAGGCTATCTGTCAGTCGGGGCTCCATTGGTAACACCTGCCAAGGAAAACACAGAAAGTCAAATGCAGTTGCACAAAAGGAAAAATCTATCATTTATTTCTGCATAAGACAGGGATGCTGTCAAAGGTCACTAACTGTAAAAAGCACATTCTATGTGCAGACACAGATCCTATATACTGTAAAAAAAACCAAACAAAAAAAAACAGTCTCTATGTAAACACAGCACAGGTTTGACATAAGTTTTTTTGTTGATAGTATTCTTATCCAGACGCCTGTTTTGTTATCACTACTCTCTTATCAATGAATACAAATGAGCTCAGGCTCAAAATACACACAGGGACCTTTCTATGCTGTTATCAATGGAAACACTCTTCCCCTTTAACTGGCACACGCACACATGCACATGCCAACAATTCACTCTTTCCATCACCCTATAGCAACTAGATTTTTTTTGGTTCGAAGCAAAGGCTAACACAGCTGACAGACTGTGTCGCTATGAATGCACTGCAGAAATTACAGAAGTCAGAACGGAAGAGAATACAATGCAAAGTTCTCTAGGGAAAAAAACATTACACTTAAATATCAGACTTACAGAGAAGTGGTACCAGACGGATGTGTTAATTAGCCACACACACACGCGCACACACTCTCTACCAAAGATGCAAACTCATCCCACGTCCCCCGTTTTCATCACACAGACTTTCAAGGTTTTCACATTGCACTCAACCCACTCATCACCTTTGCAACAGCAGAGGGACATAAATGCACAGTCACACCTTTTAAGTCAACTCTGCAGCTGTGACTGCATGGAGTTACTGTACACTACATGAGACAGTGTGGGAAAAGATGAAGAAACTGATTGTGGAGGGGAAACAGAGCAGCCAACATGTCCTCAACATCACAAAGCAGACAGGAACCAGTTGAACCACAGAGAAAGTTGAGAGATGGAAAAAGAAAAAGAAAGAAAGACATAAACGAACAGAGCGACTGCACAGCTCAGGCCGGACAGCTGGCTATTTATAACTATGTACGCTGGAGCACACACCTGATACTCGAGATGGACTTAAGCCCTGGACAACCACACAGTGATACACAGGCACGCCGATAAACAAACACACACACACACACACACAGACAGGGAAGGAAGTTTAAGCAATACGAAGTGACATGTTAGATCACATTTTTGTGACACTTCAGCACTTTAACAGGTGTGTTCCAAAGTATTGTGTATGATTTAACCAACCAGCCAGCAGTGCTAACATTAATCTCCTGGGGAGATAACTTGCTTGCTAACCTTTAACCGATATAGCAATATAGCTAACAAATTTCTCTGTCCGGAAACTCAGTGTTCCGAGGTCTCACTGTGGTATTCATGCACAAGCTCAGTGGTCACTACAAAGCACAATTTGCAGCACAGTTATCATTAGTATTATTACCGAGTTTGCAGGGAGGACAGAAATGAACTCACAGTGTTCGGTGGCAGAATGTGCATAAACCAGCAGTTAAGAACGGAGCAAGCCTGGTCCAGCTGGGTTTCAGGTTTACAGCTTAACCGAGCTTAACTTGTGTTAGCATCCATCAACAACACTGACATTGCACTTGCCAAATTAAAACATAGAGCTACATTTGTTAATCAAATGTACAAAAACAGCATAAATATATGCTACTACAATTCCTTTAAATGTAAAGACAAAAAATGTCACTAATCACCTTGAGGACTAAGGTTGTTTCGTGGAGCAGCTTTTAATAACTCTTTTTGCAAGGAAAGTTTTTACAGACAATTAACAAATTTATAGTTAACAATGTGACATAATACCAAAGCTTTTCAATTCTCCTCTGCTTACTTTAATTATTATATTTATCATACTAATATCCTTTCCTCTCTGTTAATCAAGGTGTAGGTGTAGGCTCTCTGTGCAAGAGCTGCAGTAAGTTTGAGGTGTTTGAGACACATATTGAAGTAGGAAAACACAGGATTCTGCATTGTCACTGGAGTATGTCATTGTCAGCTAATGGTAAGCTAGGTTCTTCAGCCAGGAAGGAGTGCAGCAACAGTGCAAGGAGAGAGACTTTCATTACAGGAAAGACAGTCACCACAAAATCATGAGACAGGACAGATCCTGAATTTCAGAGGGATTTGCTGCTGCTATTGTCATGGAAAGGTACGTTTCAGTCTGGTCCACTTTTGTCATCGGTGTAGACAATAGATGAATCACACATTCAGCTGCTGGTTGGTAGGCGGAAGGAAGAGTTTAGTAATGCTTGTTCTTCACATGCCACTGCTATAATATAATATAATATTCTACAATTATGCACAATGCACTATATTGAATATACAAACTACTCTCACTTCAATTAAAGTACACAAAGTGAAACAGTAACCCTTTTCACAAAACATGACCGTGGTTTTGCCACTTCCCTTTTTGATAATTCAAGATACACATTAACATTTTAGTTGAAAAGGTGCAGGGGTGTGACTTCAAAGTGGTTTATGATAGGAAACAGACATAAACAGAAACACACAGATTCTTGTATGCATGCCTTCAGTACGTTTGACTCAACTGCAGGAAGGTCAGGATAAACCCCTATAGTTAAATTTGTGCATTGTTAGCACCATAAGTGTCATGTTGCTACAGAGACATCCTGGCCTACAAATCATAATCATAAAATGAAAATGAAAAAACGATCATTCATATTGAAATTATGATTCATGTTGAAATATCTACCAAAATAATTGTGATATGATTTGTTTTGCGTACCGTGCAGCGTTAGTTCACACCCGATCAGCTCTCAGTAACCAAAAGGGTGCTGCCCTGCGGCAGCAACAGATGCGAATATACGGGTGTGGTTGTGTACAATGCCACAACGCCATGGTTGCACCACGGCCTGCAAAACCCACAGCACTAGCCTATCCATTGGGTAAAGGTGTTCAAGGAGGTTTCTTTAACAGCAGAGTTAAATATAGCTCAATATATGTTCTGTGAAAGAGTACAATTTCTGAAAATTCACTTGAATAACTTTAATTTAAAAAAAAAAAAAAACAACACAAAATGAACAACTACGCTGGCATTTTTTATTTAAAACCATAGATAAAGCTAAAGCTGTTTGCTGACTTTGTAAAGTGCAATAATGTTAGGACCGTAACATATTTTGAGAATAGGATACAAAAGTTATGTTCAAGCCAATTCAAATTAATTATATGTTTGTTCAAATTTGTTAAACCTTGATCTTTTGAAAGCACAACAGCCTTTTCTGCACTTAATTTAGTTTTGAGTAAATTTATGATCATTTTAAAACCCCTCTTGGCCAATGAGTTAAAATGTTAGAAGGAATTTTCCTGGAGTGTTCATCCCACAGAAAGCTACATTCGTAGCACTTCAACATAACACAACAACATCAATCTATATTGGAAAAAAAGCCAATAAAAGCCACTCGAAATAAAGCATTATATTTTTATATACTTTGGTATGGATTGCATACCATTCGATTCAAGAAAGACACGTACTTGGCTAAATTTAGACCAAACCAGACGTACAAGGCCATGTTTTGGGTGATGCTATGACACATAACTCAACAACAACATTCTTCAATGGCCATTCAGCATCAAGCTGACATCAAGCATTAATGTGTGTGACTCACATCAGCCTCAACCAAAACCCGCTTAGTAGGGCTCTGTGACTATAGACAGTATATTGATGAGGAAGACTGAGGGAAACAGTAAACCAGTGTCAACACACAGTGGAAGTCTCAGTTCTCTAGACATGTTTGAGAGGAGGCAAAAATGGCCCCCACCTTCAAGACAAAACTCTTCTGTGTGTGCATGTGTGAAAATGTGTGCCCTGCATGAAGACTTACAAAGAGTTAACACTGTATAGAAATATTCTGCACAGGGTACAGGGTGTGTATGTATGGCCCTGTTCAGACCTGGCATTAATATCTGTCTCAGGCGATCAGATCGCAAGCGGCCGTATTCTGGTGTGAACGCACCCAAGATGCATTGAAGGCGCATTGGGAAGTGTGGTCTTATTTGCATATGAAGCAGGGAGGTGACATCTGATCACAAGTGCTCAATCGAGACCCTTTACATATAATATATGTATACATATAATATATGTATGGGGCTTTATAACAGAATAACATAATGATTCACTCACTCACTCTCAGCTCAAACCTCTATGTTCAACACAACATATGAGCTGCTGAATTGGCAGGACATATAAAGTAACTCTCTGCTCCTACCCCCACCCTTCCCCTTTTGTCCCTGCACAGCACCCAGGCATCAATTCAGCAAAAGAATTTCCCGTTTTTTTTTTTCATTTCCCAGCTCTTATGTGTATGTGTGTGAGCGAGAAGCACAAACAAAAGACTGGCATGAATGGATGTGTGTGTATGAGTGTGCGAGATGTGGGCTGGAACACTGCTCACACACTGTAGACTTAGCATTTCTCATTTTCAGTATCAAGCTCACACTCATCTTGAAACCTGCTGCTCCACTGCATACGCCACTCCTACACACTCGTGCTTGTTTATGTGTGAATGTACGCATATCCTCCAGTAACCTGTGTGAACAAGACAGACCCCGTAACCCCGGGACCTCTCAGTCTGTCGCTCTTTTTTCCAGTAAAATTTCCTGTGCTTTCCCATCTCTGACTCACCCACCTATATCATTCATCTTTCAAGTCTTGTCTGACTTCAGGCACATTGGCGTGACAGCCAGATGTGTGTTTGGCACAGACTGCATTAAAGGTGACAAAGTGGGCAACAAATCAAGTCATCTAAGAAACATTTGAGTCATTTAAAGAGTTATGGAGGTGCTGAATTTTTATCTTCTGCCACAAGTGTCAGTATCGATTGGTCCTTCCAGGTATGACCTAGACTAAAATAGCTTAACAACTATCAAATGTATTGCCCCTAATTTTCGTACAAACATTCATGGTCCTCGGAGGACGGCACCTACTGACTTTGGTAATCCCCTTACTTTTCCTTCACTGCCACCATTAGGTTAACATGTTTTCTTTCTTTTTTTTTTTTTTGAAATGTTACAAAAACCTCATGCCAATTGCCATGACATTTGGTTTCCATGATACCCAGATGATAAATACTAATGACTCTAGTACCATCATTGGTCAAAATTTAAATTTGTCCAACCATATGTTTGGTTTATGCTGCAGGGATGAGGTATTTTTTTAGGCCAAACCAGATATTAGCATCACCTTGGTTCCCTTGACAAAAAGCCAATGGGATTTTTACATTGGCTTTTGAATTTACTATGAATAAGCACTGTGACAAACAAAAATTTATTAAACTTTGTTCTGTCTGTACGTTGTTCAGCAGGATAATCTTCACAAAGAAACAACACTTTTATGACTTTTGAAGTCATAAAGTCAAATAAAACCACCAGAGGTAAAAAGGTAATGTTAAACCTTATTTCAGTCATCTAAAAAACCACTGACTTTAGCGAGCTTAAATGCTTAAATGCTAACTTATTTCTGGGTTTTTGGACTCATTCCTGCACATACATAACACCACTGACATTGTGAGTATGTTATCAAGCCGACATTTTCACCTAAAAGCTCTGCTGTGCATGAGTGCAGCCTCACAGAGCTGCAATCTTGGCACACGCCTTCCAATGAAATGCCACCGGTGCCACAGCTGGAACAAACTGCCTTGTATTTTACTACAAAAAATAAATGTCAGTCTTGATTGTGATTTCTATCAAAGGGCAGATTTGGCTTTTAAGCTGCAGCTGCACCTTAGACCTCGATTTCAAACCCTGTCGAACCTGTTTTCAGTACAATAAACCACCTTGAAAATACAACTTCCTGCGCCTCGCAGAAGATTTTAAAGTCCCTGGGCGTCATATTTTCGGTCTGTCCTTCTGTCTTGCTGACTGCTCACCTGAATGAAATGTTGTCGTTCAATTGTCAGTTTTATCTATATGTATAAATTATAATATGCACTTTTTGCGCCTCAGTTTTCGCATACCACAATTTAGGTACATCTAACAACCAAGCCTGAGACTTAGGAGAGCTGACATCATTATCTTGCACCCACATTTACAGCAGACTGAACCTGAAGTTTGGATTTCGTCCAACAGAGTTTCAGTCTGCATTTACCCTCGTCTCCTACAAGCAGCAGAGTGAAGGAGCAAAGAATGTGCATGGAAGAGTAATTCAGGGAACAAAAGCAGCTCTTTGTTGTCAGGCCTTAGAGCTGAAGTGACAGTGAGCGTGAATAAGGGTCAAAGATCACTGGCTGGTTCAGAGGCTGTTTAAGCCAATGGTTAAAAGACATATACACACAAACAGTTCTCACTCCCTGCACCAAACTCAGCCAAAATGAAAGGCAAAGTACGGAGGATAAAGACCTCTTTGGAAAACTGTTTTTAAATTGTAACATGAGTGAATTGGTGTATTTTTATTTACTGGGGTTTTTTCCAGCTCTTTAGAGTTTTCCTTCAAGAGCAAAGACGGAGTCAGATACATGATAAAACACAATCACATTGAGAAAACTGCTCAGGAAATAGACCCTTCTCACTTTTTCTTCTGAAACAACATAGTGACCTTATTCGTCTTTCTCATTTGTCTTTCTGCAACATGTGCAGCTGTGGGAAGACTGCACTGTGGTGTGATGTTGTGCACCGCTGGCAACATGGTTACAGATAAGATTTGGATTTGTTTTCACAAAACAAAGAAGCAACCTGGCAGCTGTTTGACATGTTGATTTACAATAAACATAGTACAAGCAGCTCAGGACTTGTGTGTGAAAATGGCAAGTTACAGTCATAATGAACAGCTACAGAGGAAGCTTGTGAAAGTGAGAGTCATGACATATAATTGAAAGTATTCATAACAACTATATGTTTTTTTTCAACTCACCAGATGCAACAAACACTAAAATAAAACCTGGAAAAGCAGGAATGAGAATCCAAGTCTTTCGCACGGACACACTTTCAAGTTGAAGACTAGGAGTAATATGGCTGATGAGGAATGCTCCCTAGGCTACATTTGTATTAGAATCTTGCATTCTTTGTGATAGCACCATAGTGATGCACTGTGCATGTCTCTCTGTGAGTGTATTTGTGCGTTTATCTGTATCTTGGTATCCTCCGTGAGGAAATTGGAGGAGCAGGTGGAATGCTGCTGCAGATATTACCTTTGGGGCTATGAATAAATCAATAAAACAACACATGCGCACACACAGACACACACACACACACACACACACACACACACACATACAAAGACACATGCACAGACAAAAGCCAGCATATTATTAGGCCTCAATCATCCCCAGTGTGGCCTTAAGTGTTAGTTACAAGGTTCAGGGGCTGTCTTTTCCTCATTATGAAAAATTTAGTCAGCACAATAGAGAAGGAGCCATTGCAATGAGTCACACACCCACTGCACATATTTGTATTTCAAAGGATGGAGAAAAATCCTTCCTCATTTATCATTTGTTCACATCCAATTTCAAACATCAAATGCTTCTCTGATCTGAATGCGACAGTTTACACGTTTAAACTGTTGCTACTCTCTCTAAGACGTTTTCACACTATCGTTTTTTTCACTGAGTGAACTCTTCTGATTGTGCACCTACAGGCTCAGTCAGAAAAACCGCACATTACAGCTGTATGAGAGCGACGCAGAGCCGTACTGGTTCTACTCCTGCCTTTGATGTCAGTCAGACCGATGTGAAGCCAAACATCATCTGACTCTACAGGGGTTTTGTAATTGAACAGGAATACACTCATACCTGGAAATGGTACAGTACATATGTAATATACTTTGCACCCATAGCATCTGGTTCACCTTATTATCACGCTCTTCTATTGGTTATACGAAATAAATAAAAAAAAACTAAAAATAAAATAATAATAATAATAATAATAACATGTTTTCCAGAAATTAAAACATTTTTAGTTAATAGTGATACAATAAGAACATTTCAAGAAGTGCAACGATGAGATACTAATGAATTTCTGAAGCGCTAAAATTAATTGTATTAACAGCATTAACAGCCCAGCTTGTTTCTATAGAAACTTAACGTTGATATTTTGACAAAGGGTGTGTACGTTACGCAGGCTTACCTTGAGTAGTTTTCCAGTCAGCTCACTCTGATGCTCAAAGCCTGGGATAGACTTCCAAAAATCAGTCAATAAACCGATTTAGCTTGAGCAGAAGGAGAAATAAACTTCACTCGCGTCCACCTGCTGCTTTTTCAGGTCATTTCTGACGCCGTCTACACGCTTCAGACGCTTCAAGAGTTTTTCAAAAATGGAAAGTCCGAGGAACAAGGAGCCGGGCTGATGCGTTGAGTGAAGCCGTGACACTGAGCCTCTGCTGGGGTGGCGACTGTCAGAACGAACGAGGTGAGCTGTGAGCTACTGTTACTGGGGCTACAATAAAGGGAGGGCTACTTCCGTTTTCACTTTCACAATAAAATAACATAACAAACAACATAAGAATTATTATTAACCCTTTTAATGTATGAAAATACATCAGATGTTCTTCACCTGTACAAGCTATTGTAACCTATTCTTACTGTGTGTGTGTGTATTTTTCTTTCTTTTTTTTTGTGACAATTTTGAAGGCAAGGTTATTTCCTGGTTTGCTTCTACTCTTTGTCTAACTTGACAGGTGTCAAGGCAGCGGGGGGGGGGGGGGGGGGGGTATAGGTTTAGTACAATCAGTCAAAGCACTTTCCAACAACACTCTCAATCTAAGAAGCTGACAGACCTCTGTGTTGCATTGCCTTCGGTGTTTAATTAATGAAGAAATAATCACTTAATGACATTGGTTTTGACCCATAATAACCCTTTACTATATTAATCTTTGCTATTACATCCTATACCCCCCTCAAATGTATAACTGGATGTATATTACTCATTGTGTTAAGACTTGCTCTGTTCAGGCATGAGGTTAGAGTTCAATCCAGGATATTACATAAGTTTTCAAATAAGAGCCACTTAGTGCCTTTGGGAGCCTTATCAATCTATGTTTATGTCTATTGATAGAGGAACATGTTGACTTTGTTATCTCCTAAAGCCTTACCAGTGACTTCAGTGCAACTATGCCACTACCACTTCAGTGCCACAAGCAGCTGGCATGCTGAAAAGTTTCAGCAGTCACCGCAGACTACAGTTTCATCATGAGGTGGCTTTGAAGTTTGTAGAAATGAAAAAGAAGAGGAAAAAACAAAACAAAACAAAACAAAAAGAAAAGTATTGATAACTGCTTCTGAAAACAGGCACCTTCTGCTGGGAAAGGTAAAGCCTCTTGGGTAAACGATGAGACCCGTAAAACGGTTTTAAGTCGGAAGCTGTTTAATTAGCATAAATGGCAAAAGACTAAACTGAAGCCTCAATGAGATATTCAGACTGAACAGCTACAACAGAGAACTGATACATCATCAGCTTCATCAGATTATTGATTCCTTTCATGAACAAATTTCACTGAAACAGATAATATTAGTATTGTCACTCTAACCACCAAACATTGTACATAGCATTTCTTGTGACTATAGAATGAGCACTTGTGATTTCATTCTTTACAAAGAGATGAAATCAATACAAACCCATTTTCCTGCTCTTGTATTCTGCTCCTTTTTCCGACTACATTTTAACTTTAAAGCTCCTAATGGGATCACAGTACATTTTCTGGCTGTGTTACAATATGAGCCAACAAGGTCTCAGATTTTTGGGATTAGTCCTCTTGAAGTGAACCAAACACGGAAGGGAAGAACCTTATTGTATGACCTATGCACGTGTATGTTGGTTCATGTGTAAAAGCTTTTTATGTGCAGCGTATTGTGTTTGTACTTTAGTTTTAGTTTAGTAAGTTTTATGTAAAGTACGTGGTGTTTCCTCGTCAATGAAATTTGCCAAGTAAATAAAATGTAAATAAACTGGACTTTTAGATGTCTTTGTATTCTGCTGTGCGCAAAAATCTGTACTCACCTGAAGCTGCAGGTGATAAAGTAGGTTAATGTTTAAACCCACGGCGTTATCTGATGTCATTGTTCGTGCCTTAAAGTACATTTTCAACTTTAAATACTCAACCTTAAACACTCTAATTCTGGTTTCTAAAGGGAAAAATGAAACAGAGAGGGGGGAGGGGGGAATTCAACACCTGGTTCCTCTACTCTGTTCAACTGTCTACGTGAGTGGTTGAGCGCATGTCTGGAGCAGGATTTGTCAGTTGAACTGTGCGGGCTCGAGTAATAAAGGGGCTACTGTCTCGGTGATGACAGGTGTGCTTGGAATCAGACACACACTCTCACTCTCACACTCTCACAGTCACACACACACACACACACACACACAAACTACGGTCACAGGCAAAAGTGACATTAAATTTGTGACCCAATGGAGGACAGAGAGAGTCAGAGTGAGAAAAAGGCTTGATGAAAAGGTGAATGTGGTGGTGGTGGGTGGGTGGACAGACACACACATAAAAAGCAGCAGCACAAGACAGAGTGGGAGTCAGCAGACAAACTCAAGCCTACACAGGTTTGTTATCTTATCATCCATCTCCATGTAAAATCCATATATAGAATAGACTCCGTCGGTGACTGGGGTACTTCCTTAATAGATGAACTATTAGGCCTGGTGTTAACGGGGCAGGGTGCAGCAGAGCAGAGCATTTTGTTAGCAGCGAACAATGTCTTACACTTTTATGTTGGCCCCTGGCTTCTACTGTCAAAAGCTCCAAATATGGTCAAAAGGATCTGTGACAGTCTGAACTTGAACAAAATACTTCTGTGGTCTATCATGTGACACGGTCAAGTTGCCTGACAGGTAATATAACAGCGCTTTGTGTTTAGTAGATGATTTCACATCCTGCTATTATGGTTTCTCACCAGCAAACACTAAAGGATAACATACAAAAGCAAATATTCTTAAATCCATCAAGCACAAATATCACATTGTTAATGAAGGGTTCCGTCAGTCAATGACTGTTTACACTGTAACTGTGCAAATAAGCTGCGGAGTGAGGGGAAACACTGCCCTCGTTAGAATAAGACACTACCCAATACTCAAGGTATTACCAATAACACACTGTATGCTGAAAAAAACAGTTGATGCACAAGGAGCTGCACTGAAAAAACATGACACATTTCATTATAGACCTTGATGTGAGGGATGTCTGGACCAGGGTGCATAAAATGTTTAAAGTTACGCACACCCTACAGAGATACTCTTCACTGTGGTATAACCCTGATGTTTGTATTGGAAGGAAATCAGTTTATTGGGAACAATGGCATTCAAAAGGTTTGAACAAGATTGGTGATCTTTTTGAAAATGGTGTATTCTTGTCACATGATGTGATGATGCAGAAATTTAGTTTGGTGGGGAAAGGTCATTTCTGGAAATTCTTGCAATTGAGGAGTTGTATCGGCTCACGGCCATACAATGATGCTGATAATGCGATGCTAGAATACATGAAACTCCCGCCTGTTAAACGTAACGCTTCACAATTTTACAAAATTGCTAATTCTTCTCTCAGCAGTGATTCCAACCAGCTAAAGATGATTTGGCAGAGAAGCGAGAGGAAAACTTACACAGTACAATGTTTTACATAGATACTATTATACACCATCTCGACTGTATACAATGAAACTTGTGGGTGATGATTTGTGTTGGAAATGCAAAAAAGAAACTGGAACTTTCCTTCATTGTATGTGGGAGTGTGCTTTGATCAGGTCTTTCTGGACTCGGGTCCGGAAAATTTTGAGTAATCAGTTTGGATCAGAAATTTCTTTGAACCCGGAGCTCTGCTTACTGGGGGATAGATCCCGGCTGCCCACTGCGGACAGGAGGGATTTTTCTGTTGTCTCTGTGGGTACGTCGACGGCATGCAGAGTAATTTTGAGACACTGGAAAGCACCTGAGGCTCCACGGGTGAAAGAGTGGATATATGCGATGACTGAGACAGCATCATATGAATGTATGCTTTATAGGCTGAGTGACGACAGGGGGGGAGGGTTGACCCCTTGGGGTAGGTTTTGGGATTATATGAAGGTGGATTGATATTTTGGTTTTATTTTTTCATGTTTTGTTAAAGGTATGGATTTCTGGATGCTTGTACTTGGAGGTGTGTGGTTATTTTTCTTGTATCGAGTGTCTGTCTGTCGCCTATTCTATCTATCCATGTGTGGAGTACCATGTTGAGATTGTCTTGTGCCATGCCTGTAAAAGTTCAATAAAAACTTAAGCTTAAAAAAAAAAAAAGACCTTGATGTGGATTCCTCCACTATCTCTGCATCTCAGCGTAATGTTCTAAAATCCCCGTACTCGATTTCACTCTCACTGAGGTTAAGACACTCGTAGGAGCCCCTTTCTTGTTAACTTGAGCAACAATGGTCTCAGAGCCTTTTGGGTCTCAGGGCTACATCCACTGTGGTTTAAATGACTTTACAGCTCTGTCATAAAAAATAAAAGATTTTACAGGGGTTTGAATCAGCTCTACACCTGTCACAAGTTCAGCCATCCATCCACTCCAACTTTGGAGTTTTGTGTTCAAGTATATTTCACCCAGTTTTGTTGCAACTGTTCACATCAGTCTGAAGTTAACGCATCGTTGTTATCAAGTTATTTCTTGCTACATAATTATGATGGTTTGTTTGCATGCTGTGTTTGAATCCTTTTTGGTCATTTCATTTCAAGTGTCAGTGTAAATGTTGCCCCTGTATGCAGATATGTGCTGACCTAGGCTTGTGGTGCTCCAGATCATTTATACAAAGCTATACAGACATTATTAATCACATGAAATGCCTGTGGAAAAATGAGTTCATTAAAACATACTAAAATATGCAAAAAACAATTTACAGTAGACATAATGCTCACATACAGCCCTTTGAGGCCTCATTGAGTATTAATAACAAACACTAGGCAAATAACCTACCTTAATCCAACACTAAGCCACAGTAGCTGCAAAAGAAGAGCTCCTGTGTGTTCAGGTGAAAATAACTCATTTAGAGGCTAATGACTGAAAAGGACCCCTGAAGCCCACAAAGAACTACAATTTACCAGATTCCTCAGCGAGGGCCCCTTCAGGCTCTCTGGGTCCAAGAATGGCTGTTTTGAGAGAGAGCAAACTAATGTTAACGTTAAAGTGCAGTTTACAAAGTTTAGCACATGAGAGAAGCTCAGGATGTCAGAACATCATGTTCAGTTTCCAATATACTGAGCTCACTCGAAAGCAAAAAAAGGCCGTAAAGGTTTAAACCTTATACGCAACTGAGAACCTAATTGTGAAATTTAATCACAAATACTTCAGGTTGAACTTTAAATACAAATAATAAATGAATTTATCTGGTTTGAATTCTTCTCTTTGAAATTTCCATTACTTTCAAGTGGTGCAGTTCAAAAAAATTGACTACTGACTATTTGTATGTGAAAGTCACTAAGTGAGAATAACCTCAGACAGTTATGACCAGACTCTGCAGTTCCCCTTAACTCTATGGAACTTTCTGTGGTCAGTAAGCCTGTTAAGGTTCGTGCTCAAAAAAAACCAAACTGACCACCGGCTGTACACTACCGACTTTCAAAGTAAAATATTTCAATGCTATCATCGCATTGCATCATTCTCTATTCAGTATTGATTACATTTTACAAGTAGGCATTCAGATGCTTATAAAACTGCAATGCAAATGTTACAGTGAACAGTGACCTTACAGTTTACAGCAGTTCCACCTGGGAAGTAAAGCACCTTCAATTTCTGACATCTCTATTTTTACACACTGTATTCTGCATTAACACCTGGTATAGTGAAAAATACACCAAAAGATGCTGAAATTCTCTCCACACAGTTTTTTCAGTAACAAGAGATTTTAAAAGAAGCTGTGGTTTGAGTGGCAGGTAGTCTGAGAAATCATGCAGCTTATCTTTAACTCCTTGTTCAGCCTTCCCTGTATTTTCTCCTCACTGTCCTTTAAAACTCTTAAAAACCTTCCCCTTTGTGTCCTGGCAGGCAACAGAGAGCGCTTTATGGACTGTTGCTGTAAAATACGACAAATTAGACAAAACATTGAGTAGTTTATGAGGATTTGTGCCTAACAGCATATTACACGCTACATATACAATACAAAATATGTGGTGAGTTTTGTTTTACAGACAATTTCTCTGCATTTTTTATCTCTCATCTCTGTTTATTCTGCCTCTTTGTCTGGAGTACAGACACGGAAATCTGCAGGCTATGTGGGCTAGACAGACAAACACACACACACACACACACACATACACACACACAGACACACTCACACGCACACACACATACACACACACACACACACACAGACACACTCACACACACAGACACACTCACACGCACACACACACACACACAGACACACTCACACACACACACACAGACACACACACACACACACACACACACACACACACGCACACACACACACACGCACACACACACACACACACACAGAAGGACATACACACTGTCTCGCCTTTATGCATTATTAAAAGATTGTTAAACCAGCATCACACACAAGCAATAAACCACACACGGGTCCTAATCTGCCCGGCTTTGTCACCATGGTGACAAGTGTGTGTCCTGCCAGAGACCAGCTGGTGGACCCTGGCTGTGATATTGCGATGGGAGGGACGTGTGTGTACATGACAAAGAGAGACAAAACAAAGGGAGAACACACATTGCAGCTTGGAGCTTTAGTCTGTTTCTCACATCATTTTCCTGAACACACACCTGACACCCAATAAGCAGAGAGAAAGCACAGCAGACATTAGCATATTGATCCTTGTATTGATTGCCACTTGCAAATGAGTATTTATTCTCCAATTCATTTTAACATCTTTATTGTGGTGGGGGTAGTGTTGACACTCCAGGCAGCGTACCATCTGTTTCTGCCACTCTGCTTCCAGAACTGTAGGGAGCATGCAGGGACAGGTCTGGCTGGCACAAGCAGAGCTATGTGTTTGTCTCAGTCTCATTTAACATGATTACAGACTTTCTACAACTAAAACATCCAGGCCTCCCTTCCACCATTCCTCAATGACTTACTCAGTCTCATGAAAGACTTTCTTCTCGCCCAACCGTCCGCAGTCAGCCCTCATTCACCCACACTTTAGACAACAGCCGCGCATTTGTGCATGTAAATTATATGTTAAATTTCATGCTCACAGAGTATCTTAATTCAGCGTTGAGGTTAGACTTTGCCTGGAATGAGCTTGTGACTAAAAGAGCTGAACACAGTGCTATAAAAAAAAGTCCCCAGCCACGCACTGAAACCATGGGATGTTCTTATTGCACAGTCAACAAATCAGACTTTTAAGACATCCGACTGTTGCAGAAATTAAATTCAAATGACTTGAAAGGGTCATTGATCTGAAATAAACCTTTGGACTTTTTGCTAAGCTCCTGCTGACTGTAACCTTATATTTCAAAGACAGGTATGAGAGTGGTATCGATGTTCTCACCTAACTCTCAGCAAGAAAGTGACTAAGCTTATTTGGCAAACATCAAACTATTCCTTTACATTGACATCACTGTTCTTAATAACAGTATGATCAAATGATTATATTTTGATCAGATGATCAAATGTGAGATAAACTACAACAGCCTATGTAACTACATGGATAAAAAGTATAAGGAAATTATGGGGATTTGTGGTCTGGATCAGGTTCTCTAAGTAAAAATGTTTCACTTCCCACACTGCTTATTTGTTAGTGTTGTTTTTGTCCATGGGTTACAATACATACATTAAGCAAAATAAATAGACCTGTTAAAAAACACATTTTGAAAAATTTGGTCTGTGGCGCTGTTGACTGTAGTATGTTGACAGGCATCCTATGATTGCGTCCATCTAATTCAAATCAATGAGGGTAGGCTAAACAACAGCAGCACAAGCTGCAGCCTCCAAAATGATCATGGAGTTGAATCAACACCTCTTTAACACAGGTTCAACAAAAACTGAACATTATAACCTTCATGAGGGAGGATTAACTGCAGGGCTGTTGTATTAAACTAGTGTATATATATATATATATATATATACTGTATATATTGTAAAAAACATTGTAAAAAATACCTGACCCCTACAGTGAGCGGCTGTGGTGGCTCTGTTATACTGTGGGAGTCATTTTGCTGACATGGTTAGTATGGATGACAAAAATTGATATAAGTATAAATAAATAAATGCAGAAATTAATTATTAAATACATAAATGAATGCAAAAGAAATATATTTTGGTACTGAAAAATGTAAATTCTGCTTTTTTACATTTAGTTATATATGCATTTATACAGAGTTGTTGTGAGTGATCACCTTTATCCTATGATGAAACATCTCGATCCCAATGGGGGTTGGTCTCCTCCAGGATGACACTGCCCTCAGGGGTCACTGAACAGTTTAGAGAGTAGGAAAATATTGTGAATCATATGCTGTGGCCTTAACAGTCACCAGATCTCAAACCAGTTCAACACCTATAGGAGATTTAGGACCGACGTGTTAGACAGAGCTCTCCACCACCATCATCAAAACACCAAATGAGGGAATATCTTTTGGAAGAATGATGCTCATTCCTCCAGTAGAATCCAAAGACTTGGAAAATCAATGCCAAGTGGCTTAACACCTTACTGAGACACTTTATGTTGTTTTATTTCCTTTAATTCATCCTTATGATGATGTCCTGACATTATGTGTATCGTCCATAATAACAAATAAATATTTATTGAAGGATGACTGAACAAAGTAAAGAAGTAGAGTGGAAAGGAGTTTGAGTTCAAAATGTTTTACAAAATGTACAAGCAGATGTAATAAAAGGGGGAATGCAACTTGAAGTTAAGTATTGTGTTAGAATCCTCTTTATTTACATAAATGTAACTACATGTGATTTTACCGTACTAGCACTATACTAAGACTTTACTTTACAACCCACCACAAAGCAGCAGTGGAAACAAAGATAAAATTTGATGCAGATCTTGGATTTTCAACAAGCCCCCTCTGTTGTAAAATCCATGGTAATTGTACTGGAGCGCCCTCTAGCAGCATTTCTCATCAAAAACAGAAAAAAGAGATGGGGGAGGAAAAAGTGGATAAAACTCATTTAGGAAGGGGCAATGAAGTAGTACTTCACTAACATGACTGAACATGACCACTGGTTCCAGCAGAGGTGACACACTCTTGTTATAACTGGATCTATACCTTCATCAGTTTTAGAGGAGATTGTTTACAAGATAGTTATCACAGCTGGATGGGGGCAGAGGATGTGGAAGTTCATCCCGTTGTGCATCACTGGTCATTATTCATCACTATTCATCCATTCTGGGCCAGATCACTGCCTGTACAGGAGATAGGCACACGGTAGTCATCTAGCTGTCGTCAGCCTGGAGCATCTTCTCGATCTCTTGGTCCCACTGGTCGTCTTTGTTGTCTGACTCGGTCACCACCTCGTACTCCTGGAGCTCTTGCTGCAGCTCCTTCTCCCAGTCGGCTGACTCATCTGGGTCAAAAGAAAGGAAAGGTTATGAGCGAGAAAATTATTTTTTTCCTGGACTTTAAAAATACACAATACAGTCACAGAGTGATGTCTTGTAAAACTGACCATCAGGAGAGGGGGTGCTCTCCTTTTTATCCAGCACCAGCTGCTCCATCTCTTTCCTCAGGTCCTCCTGGTTGATGGCTGTTGAGTCGAAAGCGTCGCTCACAAACTCCGACACTCCAGGACTTGTGGACATCTCCTCCTCTTCTTCCTGAGGTGGCTGGAAATGATGCAGACAGGAGTGAAAAAGTAATTCACTGCACGACTCTGGAAAATACATGCGCACACACACGCACGTAGTCTTACCTTTTGTATGTCGCTGATAGAAACTGGTGGAGTTTTTGGTCTGACAGTGTCTGTGAAGTAATGTGAAATAATACAGTGCTGTTAGTTTTACATATGCAAATCACACTCTGCTGTTCGCTTGACTGTGTTCCATGGCTTTTCCCCTGAAACCACAGCTGTGTCTGTGGTTTGTAACAGAGGTTATGAGGAGTACAAGCTGAGATAATAATGAGGTTGGCGACAAGCACTGAAGACTTTAGTTTCAATACTTTTAACACAAAAAAATTCTGAACATCCCTTTCACCACAGATGGTCTTTGGCCAAGAGCTCCATCTACAGAGCTCAGTAATGCTTTACACATACCTGCCCATTTTACATAATTAAGGAGTGTAAAGAGAGTACACCTGGCATGTATGTGCATAAATAATGCATACACCCTTTAACACATATTAACTGGTATTTATAAAGGAACAATGTGTGGTGAGAGTGTGTGAATACTTTTTTTCAAGAGAAGCCACTGGTGATATGGTGCAAATGAACAATAAGGTGAGGGATGGAACATTATTCATTAAGGTGGTTCAACAATGTCATTGAGTGCCTGTTATTTTTGAAGTTATTTTTGGGGGGATTTTTATGGTTTTATATGACAGCAACAGTGGAGACACACAGGAAGTACAATACGGTCCGGCTGGCCAGGAGTCAAACCGGGGACCTGCTGCTCAGAACTGACTGCCTGATATTTTCTGTACAGTGTTGGAAAATTCAATCAAAGGCACATGTATAAACTTTATTTTAATTTTGTGAGATTGACATTATTATTCTCTTATTGAAGGCATCGTTTTATTAACTTGTGTTGACACTCTCTTCATTTTATCCTCAGTTGTGAAGTGTTAGTGCTACATCAGATATCTCTCTGACATTTAACAATGATTTAGATATTGCCGCCAATGGTGTGTGAATTCTGTTTGTGCACATGTATCATTAATGTGAATTAATGATCGTGTTGGAGTGGTGGATCAGGCAGAAGTATTGACATGCAATGTGCACCTAGTTCATCAATGATTGAGGTTTCTAAAACAGACACGCTGCCTCATGAATCTGATGAAAACAATGTGTAAACATATTTCTGGAGTTTTAATCGCAAATCTCCACAGAGTTTTATATGCATTGGTTGCTGAAGTTTGTTCGGTACCCTTGTGAGATCCAAGGATTGTCACAAAGAAACAAATGCAGTGGTCCCTATTGATATAACAGGTGAAAACGACCCTGCAGATCGTCTCTGCCGTGTCTGACCTGTAAGGACGACGTCCTCAGGTGAAACACCGGCGCCTCTGTCCTCATCGTCCTTCTGCTGCTGCTGAGCTGCCAGCGCTGTGAGCTGAGCCGACTGCTTGATCAGAGACACCCGGTAGAAATAATTCCTCCAGAACACCTCCTCCTTCACGCTGTCGAAAACAAACACATCACCATCTATTCTGCGAAATCGTTTCAAAGATGATGCCACAGGTCAAAGTAACTGTGTCCTGTTAACACACTTGCAGAAACAATCACATAATGTAAAGTGTATACTGTACACACACACACACACACACACACACATACACACACAAAGTTGGAACACTACATACTGTTTGGGAACCAGGTCGAAGCGCATGCGGTTAAGGAGCTGGTCTTCCTCCAGCATCACTGTGGCCAGAGGATACATCTGCTCCATGTCGAAGTGGAACTGAACACCAGCCGGAGGGTCCCGCAAGAAGTTCCTCTTGTCCTGGAATCAGCAGCCAGAGAGCTCAGTTTGATCATCAGAATGTCACACACGTAGTAATAACACATTCATATAGTCGTGTCTTTGCTTACAGCTGACAGAGCAAGGATCTGTTGCTGGATGGTCTCTTCCTCATTGTAGCCAACCCAGGGAGGCACTGCTGCTTCTAGACACACACGCACGCACGCACGCGCACACGCACACGCACACGCACACGCACACACACACACACACACACACACAGTGATATGCTGTAAAAATTCCCTGTAAAGCACTTTGAATTGAATGTCACTAACCTGTATATAAGGCCTTATAAACAAAGTGTGACTGACTGATTTAATTGTATTTTTTTTTTTTTAAATGAATGACTGTATTATGCTTGAAAAAAAAATCCTTGACTGGAATTTCTGGGTTTTGAAACTCGACTACTGAACGAAGAGGATGATGCTATTACCAAACAGCTCAGTGGGCTTGTTCCATTTTCAGTCTGTAAACTACCTCATGAAGGACTTCAAAATTTTTATGGATCATGCTTCTTGTTCTTCCTTATATATCTTAAGAAGTTGTTCCCCTGTATATACTGTACATGCATGTATAAATGTTCATGTACTGTATATGTTGTATGACTAGAATCCTACTAGTTATCAGGAGTGTCTTTATCATATTTTTCCATAAAGCAGGACAATGCTTAGGATACAGTTTTCCACAGCAAATGACATTTGAGTCTTTGTCATTTTGTTGCTATTTTCCCTGGAGGTTTGACATCTGATGTTGTATTTTTAGGGATCATCAGGATGTAAGGATTTGGGCAAATTGTTAGAACATTAAAAAAATACTCCACCCAAAATCTATTGTTCGATCACCTCATGTTGACTTAACATATGTGGCAATACAATATTTGCACTTTGATCCACTACTGAGAACAGAGGCTGGTGTAAGTTTGGATTAATAGTATAGTGATTACAGTGGATTCCAGTAATGACAGACACATTTTGGAAGAGTACCACTTCAAGTATTCACTAAAACTACAAATCCTCATCGGTCCAATAAAGCTGTATTAATAGTCTGTTCAGAACACAGTGTGTTCCTGTTGGATTCAGCTTTAGCTTCTTCCTATTGACAAAATGTGACATGTTACGCCTCATTGTTACTTTACTGACACTTTACTTTTCCACTGTCTCACCATCATTTCTCATCAAGAATTCTGTGTCATACTCACCATTTTTCCCACAATACTCTGTGATATGCAAAGAATGTGACTTCACTGGAAGCTAGTTTACTTTGTAAAGCAACGCTTTTTAAAAGAATAAAAACTCATTTCAGAGAGATCACATGTAATTGGCAATTTACTGAAAAGAAGATTCTTTCCCTTCTTATTTTACCTGATTTTTTTGCTTTTTTCTCTTGAACAAACTTCTCCTGCTCCTTTTGGAAGTCTCCAAGAAAAGTCTGCAAATACACACACACACACACACACACACACACACACACACACACACACACACACACACACACAGAGCTATACTTAATGTCATGTCATATAATGATAATGTCATGTCATGCTGAGCACATAGCTCAACAACATGCAAAATCTTTGATGTTCCACTTATGAACCCAGAATTGCCTGTCTCTTCTAAATGCTGCATAACTTGTCAAACAAGCCAATAGAGCAACATGCCTTGTCTATGATGCCGTCAATTTTCCCTTCTTCCACAGTCTTCTTGATGGTCTGAGCTGTCTCTACCATTGACTCAGAAATTTTCTTGGTGGCACTGGAGGCAAAACTGAAGATGAAATCTTCAGATGGAGGAGGAATAGGAGGAAATGGGGTGGTTAAAAACAGCATCTGTTATTAAAATACACCACTACAACACGAGTAAATGTATTAGAAGACAGCTAAGTTTGTCCTGGACAACAAACAACAAAGTTGAAGACGAAAAACCTTAGTTAGAATAAAAGGATGGGGGAGCCTTTCACTAGGAATTACAACCTACTGATTTAATGGATTTATGAGGAGTTGATACAGAGGCAACAAAATCCAGAAGCTACTGAGAAGCTAATTTTCTGACGACCTATCTTGACGTTAAATAAAACCACTTCGCAATAACAGCGAGGATAATTTAAGGGAAAACAGTCCTTTCTCACCACCCAGTCCTTTGCTGTCCTCGGAGTTCTCCAGGTTCGTCTCTGGTTCTCCATCCTGGTCAGCTGGTTGCTGTTTGTTTACCTCGTTTTGTGCCTCCACCACCTTCTCTTCCTGCTGCACGCTCAGGTTTTCTTTGTCGTCTGACGTCTTCGTGTACGTTGGGTTCTCCAAACCCAACCACGTCCCCAAACCTTTGAACATGTTGGTCAAAATAAAATAACTGTTCGTTTAAAGATGAGGAAAAAACAACAATCTGTACAGTGGGTGATTCTTGACTTTATGTAACCAGGAACTAAACCGACAGGTTTTCTTCTTCCCTGGTTGCTTTTTGTGCAGTTCAAGTTGTGTGTTACTCCCACCCAGTGGTTAAAAGGTAAAATTATGCCGTGCTCCGTACTGCACATTAGGTGCTTTTGTCGGATATAATTTCAAAACATACTACAAAATTTATTTATTAAATAAGAATACAAAAATATTCACCGTAACAAACCCTAAAAACTCTAAGTATTTAAGGTAACATAATGTGTTGAATTATATTAGTTTATCTGTGATATCGACACTTTACCAGCAGGTGGCGGTAATGAGCCCAGAGTTGTTGCACATCCTGTAACACAACAAGACGAGGAGAGGAAGCCAGATCAGTGAATTCATGACAGGCAACTCTGAGGTCAGTTTGCTATTCATCACCGGTTCCCTTAATGTCGTGTGATTTATGTCTCTGTGTCTTATGCTTGATGCAGAAATCACTGTAATGTATGTTGTTCCTCTTAAAGCTGATCTGAATTTTGTTGGAACAGAAATTAAATGGAAGGATTAGCCGGTCTGCTAGGCCGTTTACTTGGAGGGAGACGAAGTTCTACCAGATTCCTTACAAAAAATCAGTCACTTAAAACGTAGTGAGTTTAAACTTAAGTTTTATAGTGATTAGGAAATAACTCAAAACATTTCAGGATTAAATGATATGTTGTGATTCAATCGGCATATAAGGGAAAGCCATTTATTGGAATGAAATGGTTGGTTGGTGTAGTTTATTGGAGTCAGTCACGGTTTGTAAGATAACGCTAACTTGGTTGAAAGTAATAAACGGACAGAGCTGGACAAAGTACACAGCTCAATTACTTGAGTCAAAGTATAGATCCTCCTATTTAAACATTACTCCAATACAAGTGAAAATTGTTGAGTCAAATTTTTACTTGAGTTAAAGAACTGGAGTACTTTCTTTTAAGAAATACTAGTACGAGTATTCGAAAGTAAATATTTTATGTAAAAACATTGTTGTATTGTCCCAGTGTAGGAATTGGCTGTGATCGGTTTCTCTTGTTATTAGCACAATGTATGGGCTGTCACATTTTCAAAATAAAATTAAATAAATTCCGCTGACTAAAAGCTCTCCTTCAAAGTAAGAGTATTTTATAGAAATGTTGTGGAGTCAAAAGTACAATATTTGTCTTTTAAAAAAAAAAAAAAAAAAAATATATACTTAACTACAGTACACAAGTAAATGTACTTTATTCCTGTGCACCCCTGTAGACGGATTATTCAAATAGATAGTTTCATATACAAACCCAGGCCTAATGTCAGGATTGGAGTGAGCAAACACGCCTAATACAACTTAATATCTGACAAGAATATCAGTGAAAATATGCAATTAGTTTTTAGGTATAAAATAATTATTGTTCTCCAACCAGGTCTTGTTGTATATTTTTTCTTTATTTCAAAGAGTTATTATGTCTTTTTACAGGTGAAAAATGAAGACTCTGATGGTGTTCGATTTTGACCACACTGTGGTCGATGACAACAGTGATACCTGGGTGGTCAGGTAAATAATGTATTGATTGATTCAATTAATTAATCACTGTAATATCCATCACAAATTGTAAGGTATAGGCTTTTTATGCTGCAAAATGCATACAAATCTATAATGGTACTGCTGCAAGACTATTATAAATCAAAATCCAATACTGACAGAACCACAGATGAAACATGATTTTCTATATTGTAATCACAAGCAACATCACTGTTTACTGCATAGTGGATCTTTTGTTTTTTGGGTTTTCAGATGCCTTCCAGGTCAGACTCTTCCTGACTCTGTGAAGAGTTCCTACGAAAAAGGCCGCTGGACTGAGTACATGGGCAGAGTGATGAACTACATAGGTGAGAATTAATTGTTGTTCTTTCATACATGCATAGAGCTGCACAAAATATTTTACATTAATATTTTTACTTACAACCTGCTCATTCTTCAGTTCTCTGACCTTTTTTTGTCTGTCCATCCAGGTGAGCAGGAGGTCAGCCCTGACAGGGTCCAAAGTGTGATGGAGACCATACCTTTCACAGCTGGAATGACAGACCTGCTGACATTCATATCACAGAATAAAAGCACCATTGACTGCATAGTCATCTCTGACTCCAACACCATGTTCATAGAATGGATCCTCCACGCAGCTGGGCTCCATGTGGCTGTCGACCAGGTTTTCACCAACCCGGCTAAGTTCAATGAGCTCGGGTACATGGAGGTACAATGCTACCACTCTCACGAGTGCAATCGATGCCCCGTCAACCTCTGTAAGAAAAAAGTCCTGGAGCTTTACCTTTCAGAGCAGTCTGACGGAGGTGTGGAGTATGAGCATATATTTTACGTGGGAGATGGTGGGAACGATCTCTGCCCTAGTTTCTGTCTGAGAGGGCATGATGTTGTGATGCCCAGGAAGGGGTACACCCTGGAGAAACTACTGGCCAAACTGGACGGTCAGGAAGGTAACAGCTCTGTTAGGGCTAGAGTCCTTGCCTGGAGCAGCGGCACTGACATCCTCCAGGAACTGAAAGCAAGCATGCAGTCTTAGAAGGGCCCATGGAGTAGAATACTTGATGGACTTCTTTGTTGCTTTTCTAGCCAATATTGTATTTGCACTGGAGGGAGCGTCTTCTGCTCCCTGTAATTGTTAACATTTTTTGTCACAGTATCAGGACAGTATTTATGATTTTAAAAGTACAGCTTTAATGAAGGCAGACACGTCAGCCCAATTACAACACAAATATCCTACAAAAACAATATTTACATGTGCAGTGTATGATGGACACTGGATTGTGATTCAGATGTTAAATTTAGTATTGTTTTCAAAATGTTAATTGTTTTCTGGGGCAGGATCCAAGATGCAAGGAAGTGCTCTGGAAAGAAGGACTTACAAACTAACTAGGATCTAAAAATAGTGAAATTCAGGGAAATCTTGGATTTTACACTCCATGAACAGGTTTTACAGAAAAAGCCCCTGTTTAATACAGTAGCTTGAATGAAAGTACAGTATCTCTTATAATGGCAACTCCTGTCATGAAAGTAACCTGCAATTTAGTGGGCCTGTTTTAGTGCAACAGACATTTTCTTTTACAGCAAACATTTTGAGTTGTCATAGTAGAAGTGAAGGTGTTACTAATAATATTAAGTGGATCCATTATCCCAGTGAGCCAGAATGAACAATACCAGGACCTTATACCTTAAGCAGCTAAATGGAATTCAGCCATTATTCATTAGCCCATTGGCACCTGTGCTTTTCAAGCTGTGACATGACAAAATGCCTTTAGTTAAAAAGGCATAATATAGTCAATAAGTATAATTTTAGATCAGGGCTGTAGCCACCATTTTAATGTAACACCTCTAAATTAACTTACTGCAGTTTCCTTATAGGGAAGATTCAAGAAATTTTTTTTCCACTGTTGAAACATCTTTCTAGTTTCTGTTCAAAATTCAAACTGTCTTGACACATAAATTGCTCAGAATATGTCTTAACCTCACAGCTGAAACTATAACACCACTTCTAGAAAGAAGAAGAACTGCCACACTGCTGCAACCCTTTATTTTAAGATCACACTGTAGGAGAACATGTACATAACCGAGCGGATTATGTATTAAACACAGCTGGAGTTTTATATTTATTTGCCTATTTTACCTTAACTCTTTATAGAATGTTTATAATATGAGCTGCTCTGTGGCTGTAAATGTCTCTGCCCTCGTTGATTTTTTCATACCTCAGGTCTGTGGTTTGAAGTCGTATATGAAGCTACCTGTTAGATGCTAACTGTTAAACTAACAGTTTATGAAAAATGAACAAAACGTCCAGGTTATTTTAGTCCTGTTATACAATACCCTGCAGGTGGATAACCTTTAAAATTGACGTCCGTCCATCTATGCTTCACATGTTTGAGAAAGTTTCAGGTTTTATTCAGTAATATTATCCAGATCCACAACATGTCCTTGTTAGCTTTGGAAAAGTATTGGTGTTTCGTCCAGGTTTATAGCCAGTATACAGTATATTATCAGGACTGAGTGCAGGTAACATATACTTGACTCAGTCCAGTATTGCTGTTGAGGTGGATCAGCATTGTTCATGAGATTTGTTGTTGACACTGTCATGAGGCAACATGTTAAAATTTATTTTTTTATTCTTGCTCTTGTAATTCTAATGATGCAATTAAAACCAGAAACCTCTTGGGCCCATTTTTTCTTTATGTACTGTTCACTGAGTGACCACTAAAAGAGGCAGTAATGCAATCAAACATCAATGTAGCAGTCCATTATTTAATAATGGCTTTGTGAAAGTGCTGTTGGATTGCATTATATAGTTACATTTCTATACCTTGTACATTGTTACACAGTCATTTCACAGGAGAAGTGAAAACTTTCACCTGCTGTTGGCGCCAAAGGAAAGTTCAGGGGATCACCAGAGACAGTGGGCTTCATTCTCTGGAGATAATGAGATTAAAAAAGAAAAAATGTATGAAACCTACTTAAAGTTCCTGAGGAATCATTTTTGTTGTCTTTATTGTCGTAACTTGTGCTGTCGTCACCTACACTTCAACCAGTGGGTTATTGGGCAACTGATATATCCATCCTGTTCAAATACATCCTGTGAAAATGCAAAGATATTCCTTCCCAAGACTGACAGAAAAACAAACAAACAAACAAACCCCCAAAACACTAGACTGGAACAAATGGATAGGGATTTTTCTTCCAACAGCTCTTGCCTAAGATCTAACCTGGTATTATGGTCCAAGTCTCAGCAGGCTTTGTTTACTTTCTGAGTTCTCCCTTCGGTGGGAAGAGGCTTTAGTTGAGGCTTGCTGTATTAAAGGAAGATGCTTAGTTGCATAAGTAACAGGCACAACAGTGAGGCTGTCAAACTGGGATGCACGTCTTGGAAGTTTGGACTAGTTTACTCAGAAAGTTTGGTGTTGAGGCCAGAAAGATGGCGCAGAAACGGCTGATGACCAGAGATTTTACTCCCATCATGTTATGAATTGTTCCATTTATGTTATTATGGTCACTATAGTCACAGTTTTGGGATTGCCACATTCACTGTCATCCCATGGATAAACCTAATATTTGTTTGGGGTCTTTTATAAAGTAGTATCAGTGCATCTACCTGGATGGCTCAATAGACCAGCATGCATTGCAGCCAAAAGGAATGTTAAGTTTTAATGAAGGTGCTGGGACCCTTTTTATCTAAAAGTGTAAATGGACCTATGAGTGGAATTTTCTTTTCATAGATCATCTAGAGCCCTTAACTTTCTTTCATAGTATTTTAATGTTTTTTAAACAGTTTAGACAGTTTTATTGGTGGAATAAATGTTGCTAAATTTGTTATTTCAGTGAATGTTATTACTTTTGTATAACAGCCTCTTGTATTTTTTTTTTTTTTTGTTATTTTCCACTGAGATTAATTATGAGTGCAGTAGTTTGCTGTATTTCTTGTCATGGGCCAATTTTATACCAAGAACAGTCAGGCTCACTCGCTGTTTATTGATTAGTAGAAAATATGAGTCATTTTTAAAAATAAGAAATGCCAACATTCACAGGTTCCAACCTCTCAAATGTGAATGTGAATATTTGCTGGTTTCGTTAATCTTATATGACTGTAAACTGAGGATCTCTGGGTTTTGGACTGTTGACCAGACAAAACCAGACACCAGAGGTAGTCACCTTTTCATCTTATAAACTGTCTATAGTGACTTTTTGAACCACCTTTATTTAGGAACCTTTCCTCTTGCCTTAATAGGCCTATTGATTAAAATCTGCTCAAGCCTAAAGGTCTTTTGAGTGAACCCTCCCCCTGCTGCATGCCTCTCCTTACAGCCTCTATAATCTCACTTCCAGTTCTATTGACAGCAGTAGTGACAATGTGGAATGTGATGCTGGTTGATTTAACAGTGCCGTGTCAGAGGTCAAGCCTTAATAAGGAGCAAACCACAACAGGACAGACTGCATCATTCAAAGCCTTCAAGCTCTGAAGGCTCATCAGTGACAGCTGCGTCGAGGTAGAAGCAAGATAGCCTGAGCACTGCTGATTGGGTCTCTGAAATAAAAGCATGTTTTTTTACTTGTTGAACAGGTTAGCAGTTCTTGTTGTTGGGCCACCAGTTGGGAGCTAATTAGAATTGTGTTATGCAGTGTTTTGTCCTTTAACCAGTAACAATGCATAAAATTCAATCAATTGATAAAATGTTGAAATATAGAGTGGAAGTATAAAGTAACTGAAAATGGAAATTTACTAATACATTAAAATTGTAAGTAAAGTACTATAAAGTAAATATAATTCCGGCTTGCTTAAACTGGCAATGTGAAAGAATTGGTGTCAAGTGTCAAATTCATACTCCAAACAAATGGGGGACAATGTCCACCTCTACTGTAAGAATTGAGGAAATGCACTCTTTGAGTTCAGTTCTACTGGATTTCAAAAGTATTTGCAAAGATAACTACTAAACTAGTTATCTTTCTCACAGATGAAGCAGATAACTACTTAACTAGTTATCTTTGCAAATTCTTTTGAAATTCAGTGGAACTGACACCAAATCCTGTGGTTGACCAGGTATATTACGGCCATTGTCCATTTACATTGATGCTTCAGCTCAGAATATGGCTTTGTTTAGGAAACGCTTTCTTTTTTTATTACTGTAGATTCACCACACATTTTAAGCTCATTTACAAGAGGGACCATGTGTTGCATAATAATAAGAATAATGCAAAAGCCAATATTGTACTTTTAATAAACAGTGTATTAAGGATGTTTAGAGCAAGTGTGTCAATGAAGCTCATTGACACACTTGCTCTAAACACCCTTAATACACTGTTATAGTTATAGTAATACTTTTCTAATATGTTTGCCATTTGTGTTATAGCAACAGCTCTTTGAGGGAAACTGGATCTTTAGGAGAAATTCAACACTGTAATTTAACACCACAACTGATGCATGTATACAGTATATATTACATCACCATAACAGCATTTATTATGCATGAAGTGTTGATAAATATTTAAAGGAGCAATCCTTGATAAATCCTCATGAGCAATTTACATCCCTCTTTTTCTGATACATTACACATTTTCCAAAATACACCATTGCATCATAACAAATGTCCTTATTACAATTTACATTCAGAAGATGTCATTTTAATATTCATTTGCTAATATGCTAGAGGGATGATTATTTCATTTTCGGCCTGTAAGACAAGGAAAAAACTGAAGATAAAACAATGTGTTAATGGCCGAGCTTAAAACTAAAGAATGAGCTACAGTATGTTGATTCTCAACCTCCTACCTTATTGTAAGAAATAGCTTAGATAGCCTTTTAATGCAGGATGAGAAGACCAAACTTAGATTTGCCAGACAAAGACTTTATGAACATGGGAATAAAAGGGAGCCATTTGTGAAGTTCAGAGTAATCGCATATATGACAACAAGCTCATAAATGACACCTTGAAGACATTCTACTGTAAGCTCTATATATCTGAACAGCCAAATGATGCATTTCACTTAATGGAAAAATTCTTCTCTCCGTTCAGCCTGCCTGCTATAATAGAGCAGCAATCTGACCTTAACACCTCCATTTCCAGAGAGGAGGTATTGAATCCTAAAAGAACCTTGCAGGAAGGAAAAGCCTCCTGGACCTGACGGGTGAATAGTATAAAGAATTTGGCGATTTGTTAGCAGATCCACTACTTGACATGTTTAACCATTCATTTTTACATAATGGACTACCTCAGAGTGTATGGAAAGTGAATATTTAGCTTTTTCTGAAAAATGGGAAATGCCAAGACTCCTGCATGGAGCAATAGCTCTTCTTAATGTGGACTGGAAGATGTTTTTGAATATTTAACCACTCGACTTGAAGACCTTGCCTGAAATTATAAATGAAGATCAAAAGTTCCATAACAGGGCGAAATCCAAGGTCAGGTGCCTTGTCAGTGTCATTCAGGCTTTTCAGATGGTTTAATGCTTCATGTGTGAGAAGGCCTTTGACTGAGTAGAATTTGCCTATTTATTTTTTTATTCTTCAAACAGATTTGGTATCGATGAAAATTTTATTACATGGGTCAAGGTCTTGTATGACAATCCTCAGGTAGCTATTTTGACTAATGGACTTAGATCATACAGTTTCCCTGTGTTTAGTATAGTCTAGTTTCTCAGTGTATGTGTATGTATCATTGTATCCTATTCAAATTATTCCTGTTTTATTCTTGAACAGGGTGATGAGAGACCTAAATGGCTGGCCCAGTTCTTTTTTATGGCGTAAACACAGACCAAAGATTTACCGCATATCAGAAAATATCAGCTATGAGGTCATATGACATCTATTTATGACTGGGTCGTAAATAATCCAAACTCTATCTGGCTGGGTGTGGAAGCTTTCCTTCCAGTATCAGCCCCTCTGTGTCCACTAAGAGTGGGGCTGATACTTGATGCCGGTTTGGCACAGTGGGGAAATAGTGGCATTAGTATACTGAAGGACCTATTTTCTGATAATACGGTAATTACATTTGAACAAATGATTGAAAAATATGGTATCCCCCTTTATTTGTAGATAAAGAATTATATTTTGGACAGTGTAACATTAATTGACAACCATGCAAGAAGCAGGGGGAGTGGCTGTCAGGTTATTCTACTGTATGAGGCTACGCGTTTTGCACCCCGTTACTTTACAGGGGCAACATGGCAGAGGGAGCTATCTATTACAATCAATGTTGAGGAGTGGGAAGATACCTGGAGACATGCTATATCGATTTCAGTCTGCAATTGTGCAGTTTAGGATCATAGACTGAATGCACATATCATAACCCGACTGTAGACGTAGTTTCAACTCTACTCTTTCCCCCCTGTGCCTCAAATACAAGACAGAAACCGGTGCTTTAACTCACTGTCTTTGGTCATGTTGTAAGCAGTGTCCGTCATCCCGGGCCTCTGAAGCTGATATGTAACATTCCACCTCGTCCTCCAACCTGAACAACCATTTAGGTGTTTTTTTTCAACCCTCAGACACGAGCCATACAAGTGTCTCCTGAAATAGTGCAGCTATATTGGCAAGCGCATTGGTCCGGCATCAAGGTTATTATTGTAACTATAACTAATGAAATAATGAAAAACTAGATGTGAAAAAAACATTTTCGTTAACTGAACTGAAAATAAAAAATGATAACTAACTGAAACTGTGTTGTGTGTTTATAAAATTAACTAAAATAATCTAAAATTAAAGACAAAATGTCTTTAGTTTTCGTCTTTGTCAATTTATTTCACACATAAGCCTGTTATTGTTGGTGGATATAAAATCTATCTTCCAATTTTTTAGCTGTGCCAGATTGAGCAGTATCTTAGCAGCTGATTGGCACTTTAAGTGTCCATAACTAAACCATGTAAAACCTGGTGTCTCTGCTGCTCTCAAATGTTGGTAATGTTGCACATTACCATTGTAACCTTGTGTCGTGTGTATGAATCTGAGCAGGTCTTGTGTGTTTTTCTTTCCTGTGGATTTCATAATGTATCCATCTTCTGCTTGTTATTAAAGTGAAAAATAAATGTGTTTATTTGCCAAAATCAAAGCGATAATAGGAATCCAAACCTATAACAACTATTGTGACATGGCTGTTTGTTTAATTTTGGTGCTTTGGCACTGAGTCAGACCTTGCAATGCCACAGACCCAGAGATCTGTATGATGCCTATGATTTCCATGATGTATGGAGGTGGTGGATGCCCGGAGCGCCTTCTACTCTCATGGCCTATTCACAAACATCATCGCCCTGCAGTGTTCTTCTGCCCAGCTCCCGCACTGCCACAAGGCGGCGCTCTGTGTACGCAGCTCAAACTTCAGGGTCATATGCACTGCTGACATGAGGGAGAGGACCAATAGCCTCATCAGGTATGTATGAGTATGTGAGAGAAAGGGAGCGGACGGGGTAATCATGAATGGATTATGCTAATTGAAGAAACTAGCGCGCTCGTACTCGATGCCCCACTGCCATCTGCAGGAAACCCACCTTGTGCATCCGCATCAGCCTAATCAAGTATCTGCCTCATGTCATCGTGTACGCAATATCACATATTGAAGGAAGACATTCTTGTATGCAGATTTGTGTGGGTGACTGATTAAAAAGAACTTAAATGTATGAATAAGAAATATGAAATCATGACTACATAATAACGAGAGCATAGGCGGGGGTGTATGTGTTCCTGCTGTGGCTCACGGCGTCGTATACACCTGATTGGCATTCATTATCCAGTGGAGGACATATTGCAAATTTAACGGTTCAATGATTTAAAAGGCAGTCATTCAAGTGGATAGCCTTGGCTCAAGTCAGATGTTGCCCATTTTAGCAAACATCTGCTGAGCTGTACAAGCCTTTAGAGAGAGAAAGTGACCTATGACCTTCCTGTAAAAGAAGGGGAAGGAGAAAAGAAAGAAAAGAGTCATCAAGAGATCAATTAATTACACAACATACTGTGGCCAGGGTCCTGTGTCCTGCATGACCAGTTGGTGATATTGTCAACATTTCCTCCATATTGTCCTCCGCAATGAAATTATGGGGAAGAAAGTGGATGACCCAAGTACCCCTAGCACTTAGGGAATAATAATTAAGTTAAAGATAAAAAAAAGAAGGTGAGACAGCAACATGCATGCCAGACAGCAAACAGGTGACATACTGTATGGTGAGGATGTGTATCATAGGTTTTTCATAGGTGATGTTCACATTTGCTTAGTGCACGTGATTTTTTTTTTCTTTACAGAATGTTTTTATCAGGCTTTAAGCTGCCGCAACTTCACTGTAAGGAGCTCTTCCTTCCATGCACTTGATGCTACATCACCTGTTGTCTCTCATCAGATGTCAATATTTATCCCACTCAAAATTCAGCATGGCTGGAAAGTAAGGAAAGGGCTTGCTCCACTCTTATTCTGGTAATTTGCACTTTCCACACTTCATAATTTCTCCTCTCCTCTCCTCTCCTCTCCTCTCCTCTCCTCTCTTCTCCGTGGACGTCTTGTCAACCTTGGACCAGATCTGGACTCCTCCAGATTCACCACAGCCCAGCTGAAAGTGGAGCGTTTGCTGAAGGCTGCTGAGGTGCTGCAGTCTGGAGCGGTGAAGAGGGCCTGTGAGACTGCTGCATGTAGACAACTGCCTCGGCATGCTGGCATTCTCCCAGCTCCACGTATATGTCCTACCATGGACAGATGAGCCCGCAGGCTGCTCGCAGGTAAGCCAGAGACTAGCTCTCTCTATTTAATAAAATATTTTGCAGAGTCAAAATCTTAAATTTTAGAACCGAGACAAAGTGAAAGCAGAGCAATTTTTCTGAATTGTAGTCTTTGCTTTTCATGTCACTGAATATTTTTCACTGTGTTGTGGTCATCATTTAATGTGAGGCTCTTCAAAGAAATGTTACACATGAACAAATGAGTGCATTTAAAAACCTTGGCTCTTAATTAAGTTCTCTTTTCCAAGGATATAATAAATCATACTGATCTACTGTAGTCCCTCTATGCATACATATTTTAACCAGCTGTGACAGCAGGGCTGGTATTGTTTTCACCTTGTGAATCTGTGTGTGTGTGTGTGTGTGTGTGTGTGTGTGTGTGTGTTTGTCATATTGGCAAAATGTGGTTGGGATTAAATCCTTTGGCACATGTTCATGTGTCTGTGGACAAATTTTGTCACCATTATAGTGTCACAGCTGTGTAAGATACAGTCACAAAACTTTAGGGGTAGCGAGGCTAAATATTAATGATGCATGGTTCTGCGCTGCTAACAAAGCATGGGCAAGTTTGTGAAAGGACTGCCAGGTAAACATCATAACTACCATGATGAAGACAAGAAAAATAAGACAGGGCATAACTCGCCCTCGGCTTCACCAGTACAATGGTAGGTGATGAAGAAAGACCACAGTGTGTCATATTCGCTTCTGACAGTATGAAGCTGAATTAGTTTAGACGCCACTTGAAGCGTTCACATCTTGAACACAAAGAGAAGCCTATTTTTTTTTTCAGAAAAAAAAAAAAACTCAACTGTCATGCACAAGAGTCACTTTACTAAAGCAGCATCTGAGCCTTCAAATGGCCAACTCACCTCCTACAAAGTAGCGTACATAGTAATGCAGAGTCAATGAAAAAAGATGCACACTATAGCTGAGGAATTAATACTTCCTTCTGCTACTCGTATAATTTCAACTATGATCGATGAAGCAACAGCCAGCAAACTAAAGTCTATCCCTCTGTCAAACAATACTATTAAGAGACACAATTATGACATGTCAAAAGATGTAGAGAAGCAGCTTAATGACAAGGTACGAGACAGTTGCTTCATCCATTTGCAGAGCAAAGTGACTGACAGTAACAAAGACTGACTGTTTGATAACATACCTCAGATTTATTGATGCAGATGATTTTTTCCACAAACATGTAACTAACAGAGCCACTGCAGACAAACTGTTCAAAATCACTGACGCTCACTTGAAAGAGGCTGCTCTGAAATGGGAGGACACTGTGGGGATCTGCACAGATGGGTTAGGCAATGGTGGGAAACGAGCAGGGCTGCAAGCGCTACTCAAGCACGTTTCCACCAGTGCGCAGTGGACACACTGTATGAGACACCAAGAGGCACTACTTGTCTGATTCAAAAATGAGGCTGCAGTTCAGAGCCTATACATTGGCTGCATTTTGTATTGCAGGGTAAAGGACCCACAGCTAGTCAGCAGAGCACTGGCCACACTCCTTCCTTTCGACACATCCGACCTGTGTGAGATTTCTGCAGTTTCCTCAATCAAGACAAATTGCAAATCAAAACTGGACACTGAAAATACGCAGAGAGTGGCAGTCTCACACATGCATCCCTGATATGAGAAGATTTGCAGTGACTTGCTCTTTATTTCGTTTTTTTTTTTGTAAGATGTCACAAACTGAAGTTGCAGTTCTGTTTTAATTACAGACAATGTTTCAAACAAGAGCTATTGGTATCAGAGTTTTCAAGCAAAAGATGTGTCTGAGAATTGAAAATACTTTTATCCACAAAAGGGGGGCATGGAGAAGTTTGGGAACCACTGCTATGAGCTATGATTTCCAAAGTCACTCTATTCTCTGACTCCGGAGCAATTTAGGAAGACTGACTCTGAACACTTTGATGCAGGTTTCAGGAGGTCGTCAACAGCGAGGAATTTCAAGACTGGATCCTGACAGCCTGAAGACTGTCTGAGCAGAGGAGAAGCAGGAACTGGTTGCAAAGCAGTGGTCTAGTGGCTGGAATATGACACATCCAAACAAAGCACTTCTTCTCCCCGCCAGTGGACATTAGCCCTATAAACCTTTGCAATGTCTACTAAATGAGTTTCTTCTATGTTCACCTCAACGCCCCACACAAGGTTTAGTAGGATGATATCCAGCTCCAAGATGACTAATTGGAGGTTACCACTGGCACCTGTTGTTTGAGGTTCAGCACTGGAACCTGTCAAGCAGGGAGGAGGTGCAGGGTGAATGAGCACATACAGTAGCTTTCCAAGGAGAGCTCTGCGGTAGCCTTACTGTGCGGTAACATCTATGTGAGCAGGGGGTACAGAACAAACAGCACTGATGTGCTGGATGCTGACTGGGACCACAACATCAATTCTGACAATTGGACTGAGGGACATGTTGACTGCCAGGTACATTGATCAAATATTGAGTTAGGTTCTTACCTTCCTGGCATGACTGCAATGGTGGAAGTAGTTAAAACTGCTATAAGCTTTATTTTTAAGTAACAATGGATCAAGTAACTGTAATATGGAAGGGGTCACTCATAATGATGACACCACAGCAAATTTACTGTGAGTTAACTCTCACCATTCTCACTAGTGTTGTTTTCAGTGAAACATGTCTGATAAAACCCACTAACAACTAGCTGGTGAACATAGTGGGTCATTTAGCAACTAAACAGTGGAGACAGAGCTAAAAGTAGAGTGACTTCCATTCATCAGGTGGACAGAAAGACCGCAAATGAATGCTAATGTTGCTCTGACACTGTTTGATGTGTAAATCCACCACTGTTTTCTAATATGCCATGTGAACTTTTTAAGGTAATTTAATGTGAATTAAACAATTGCACACGGTCAAACAGCAGCCATTCTGCTATTTACACCCATATGGAATGCCCAATGGCTCCCTAAGAAACAGCTTCCTGGATGTTGGAAATTGTTGCAATGTGCTGTGTAATAAGTGTCATATGCCAGGTGGCGTTTTAAACGGCTTATGCTTATTAAATGCCACTATAGCAGAAAAGCTTCAGTCAGGGGAGATACTATAAAGACCAACAAAGTCCACTTTAGGGGGAGTTTGTGGTGGATGAATGGGTCAAGCACAGGACTTTCCCCCAATAGACTAGGTTTGACTATAGGAAATCAAAAGTTGATACTTTCCCTACCTTTTTAGACTTAATTGGCATGAAAACTACCGGGTGTAAATATTGTCTGTTCACCCTGGCTGAAAATAGCGTTGTTGGTGACGGACACCTGAGTGCAAGTAGCATTGTTTGCTACAGATTGCTACAGATTGCTCTGTATATGTAGGTAACTGGTTTTTTTAATTAGCTTTTTGCAAATACAGATGTGCATGGCAAAAGACTGTACACAGGCAAAAACAGGTGTATGTTTCCACTGATGAACATTTGTCTATTTGTAAAATATGGACATGTTTGTGCTGTAAAAAAAAAGGCCCAGAAGCAATGTTGCAATATCTTGTCTCACTGCTACAGTTAAAATAAAAAAGCCAAAAAAAGGTTGGGTTGAATACAGGAGTGAAATCTGATTACTGCCCTGCTGCGTGAATAAATGGATTTACATTAACAAGATTACTACTGCGCATGTAAATGCATTCTCCAATTACCTGTAACCTGGTTACTCAAGTGCACTTAAGCACTATGATTATTGCGTTTACAGCTTATTGCTCTGCCCTTCAACTTAAAATAGCAATACCACAATACTCCTTCAGACCATGTTGAGACTGACATTAGCCCTGTGTGAAAAGACATAACCAAGGCTACTCCATTCACACAGCAGGGGTGCATCAATACAGAAGCCTCTGGCAAAACAAAACAAAAACAAAACATAAACAAACAGAGGGATCTTGCAAAAAAGTTTAATCTGGCTCAATTTTTGTAAGAACACAATGGAAATCTGCATTGGTCAATCAAATGTTTGTGGAAGCGCATATTCTTGGTAGATTACTTTGTAACTTGAATGCCATATTTGTACTGTTTCCCTGGCAATGATAAAAATGGATAAAATCATTGCCAACCTGATAACTTTCTAGAGTTATAAAATCCTCCCTCGTCATATTATAAAAAGCTTTGCAGAGCTTTGGAATCTGATAAGCCTTCAAGCCTTGAATCGTTTTTCATTGTCTCAACAGCAACTGAAACAACATGCCCCCTGGACTGCACAGCTGTCTTCAGTCTGAATGGCCACTTACTACATGCATTCAAAACTTAACATAAATACTATATAAGTAATATCGAAAAAGAACTAGTAACAGTGATTTATCCCTTTCAAAATATTACATATTATTTGAAGTGAAGCTGATATTAACTATACAACAATACATCATATTTTGGACACAGATTGAAGGCTTGCATGTTGGATCTGAATCTTCAAAGTAGCTAAAAACTAAAGCTGTCAGATAAAATGGTGCAAAAAAATACATTATATTACCTCTGCAAGAGCTCTCCAGTGGTGGAAAGTGAAACAAATGTTACCTCTTATCCCTATCACATTTTTTCTTCTACTGAAGTTAGCATGCTAACCAGCTAGTCCCGTCACTCTCCCATAACGACTCACTGTAGCCTCCAGAGAGGCGTAGTGCTGCTCAGAGGATGTATTATAACCTCTTGTCTTATATACACAGCGATGGCTGAAACTCTTGTCGAGTGACAATCACCACCACTTGCTTCCGGTGAGAAAGCACCTTCGGTGGCAGTGAAAGCTTACAAATAGCCCCTTTAAAGTCTTGATTGACGGTGAGCACATTTCAAAATGGAATCATGTACAATTTGATTCAAAATGTTTGCCAAAGGCACACTACCACAACTGATAAGATTTGATGAGACTTGCGTGGCTGCTGCCTTATACTGAACGGACAGGTATAACCATTATATAAGTGTCTTCTCATCTAATAAGAATCTAAGAAAACAAATAAACGTATTTCCTAATATGTCAATGAACAAATTAACGTGATGCTGTCTGTTTTTACAGGTGTTTGGAATACCTCTATCCTACCTACATCTATGTAGCAGGTGGTAATTATGGCATTTAAGGTGGTTGTAACTACAACTAGAGCCAGAGTTACAAGGTCAACCATTGGAGTATCCTAACTTCGTCCTTCATCCAGGTCCTGATATCAAATCTGATCAGAAATATAACAATCTTCTCAGAGAGGAAAAGGTACTGCTTCATAAGCACTTCACCACAACTGCTGTTGATCGTGCATGCAGAAATACAAAATTAGCTATTTCCAATTTAGCCTTTGTAATTCAATAAATCTATATCTACATATAAATGCTGGTATTGAAACCCAGTTATTGTCATGTCATTGCTCCCAGGATGTGCCTGGTGTTCCTGAACAATTGCCTGTACCTGGTAGGGGGCCAGACCACCCTTGCTGAACGCTTTGACCCACACACAGAGCAATGGGTCTCGCTTGCCAGCATGACGGAGAGGATAGAGTGCGGGGCGGTGGCCATGCTGGGCAGTGTGTACGTCACTGGGGGCTATTCCCACTCTAAAGGGACCTATCTGCAAAGCATGGAGAAATATACCCTCACACAGATACATGGGACATAGTTGGAGATCTGCCTGATGCAGTGTGTTTGTTTCGTTGCGTTAGTGTTTATAACAGCACATAGTGTGGAAAGACAGAGGCAAGCCAGTGATATTGCATCATAACTAGCTCCCAGTCTGGCAGTGGTGTACTGGATTGAGATTTACTGTGATATATGCGGTTCTCAGTCTCCTGAACTGCTTCCTCCAAACCAGTGGGAAAAACTGGAAAACAAAAAGAATATTTAATGCCCATATACATTCCATTAACTCTGGGGTTTGTTGACTTTTTGTAAATTATGCTTATTAGCTTTTTTGGGAGGATTCAAATGTAACTGTAAATCTGCCATCCAGCACCTTTAAAGCTGACTAATTAACACAGGAAGTCACTGCTCGGCTAAGCTCACCATCTTCTGGCTGTAGCTTCATATTTAATGAGCAGTTATGGGAATAGTATTGATCGCATCTAACTCTTGGCAAGAAAGTGAGGTGTATTTCCCCAAATGCTGACGGTTGCTTTAAGACCTGTCATAGCAGGAAATGTGCAGGTGTATAAGTAATAACTTTAATGACGGCTCAGTGCCAGTAAGTGTTCTGGTGTGCCAGCATGCCCAATATGAGATACTGGAACTGGCTTACCTAAATGAAATGCAGCCATTGTTAATGTTATTAATTACACCTGTGCTTCCCTGCTACAGATTGACATGACAAAGTTTCACAGCAGGCATTTTGACTTGTCACAGAAGGAAAAGCACAGGTGTTACTAATAATGCTAACGATTGCTCTGTTCTGTGTGAGTGTCAAGACAATAGGTTATAATATGAGCGGCGCTAAGTCTTCAGGGCAGATTGGAGGCTACAGTGAGTCGCTATCAGAAAGTGACAAGATGGGCTGGGGCTAGCTGGTTAGTATGCTAACTTCAGCAGAAGAAAAGATTCAAAGACAAGAGTTAACATTGGCATTGCTTTCCACAGCTGCTGAAGTTTGACATTGAACTTGCAACGTTTCTTCTACAAGTTTCTTCTTCTAAGTTAACAGCTATTAATGCTAACGTTGGCTATGTACCAATAGCAAAACTTACCAATACCTCTATTAAACATTAGCTACTGCTGGCCACCATAAGTCTCCAGTCATATCAGACCAAGTAAGGCTTTAGCAGCAAAATCCCTGAGGCGATTTAAGAGTATTTTCTTTTACTGAATTCAACTGAATTCAATCATTTATAAGAGAATGGGACATTTCTTCTTTCAAAAGTTACATATACAATGATGAAGAGGAGATTGAGTCACTCCTCCCTGACGCATGTCCACACTGAAATTTAAAACACATTGGACATCCATGCCATTATGAGAGACTTAATTTCCGCACCCCTGAATGCAAGACCTCATTTCGACCTCAACTAGTCTGCAGCTCAAGGTAAGATATTTGGTTTATTGTAAGTTTCCAACAAGCACTTTAACATTCAGTTGTCAATACCTTTTAACGTCACACTGATATACCTTTGTTGCAAAAATGTGCGTATTTGGATATATTCTTGTGTGAGCTTTCGGACCTGTTACAATAGAGTCACACATTTGATGGGGCAGTATTGTAAGCTGCTGCAGAGCAGTTTAATAGTCAGTTATCAATAACTTTCAACATCACACTGATATAACTTTGTTGAAAAGAATGTGCATATTTGGATATGTTCTTGTGTGGGCTTTTGGACATGTGTATTGCAATATGGCATTATTTTGATTATTGAGCAATAGCATTTGCATTACCGAGTCTGTGTTTTATACACCTGGCTGCTGTTATTGCTACTGCTGCTGCTTTTTTGGTCTGTGTTCCTTGTGGCATTGCTGTAGGTCTATTTTGTATTTATGTGGAGAGACACTCAATATGAATTTTTACAAAATAAGGTCAAAAAGCCATGAAAAAGCACATTGCATTTTCATGTGTTCATCATTCTGTCTTTAAATTTTGTTTGTTTCCATTTGCTGCCATTCTAAAAATTGATGAAATAATAATAGGTAATAAGTATAAATGAGCATGTTTTGTGTTGATGGATGTTTTTTGACTCCACCTCAACAGATATAAATAATAGAAGAGGCCCTGAATTGTAGTGTTGTATGGTTAAGGAATTTAAGAGCCCTTTTCCCCTTTTATTTCGATTAATTCATTCATTCATGAGATGGTATGAATTCATTAGTGAATCCCTCATTTGACTTATTTTTTTACCTCCTCTCTCAACTCTTACCTTTTCCTCTGGGCTACAGTCTGTTTACTCTCTCTGCTATGTGGACAGACAGATATTTGGGGCTCTTGGGCTTTGCTGAGTGAGGTTTAATTCAAACATAAGATTTGTTTCTGCCTCTAGAAAAGCTCTCCCAATAAGGCCAAACTGCTTGCCAGAGTCTGGTTAATGGGTATCCTTAAGCAAGTTCATCCAGTGACTCCCCATCAATTTAGAGATCTGTTGCGAGAAGGAGGTGCTGTGAGTGTGTGTGTGGCTGTTTGAGAGTTAAGAAAGTAAAAGAAAGAGATAGATGCAGATAGACTGACACACAGTCCAGCATATAGACAGGCAGACAGAAGACACAGGGGGACGGTCTCCGATCATCTGTGTGTTTTTTACCATGTCTGAAAACACAGGGAGTTTCTTTCCTTACTGTCCACTAATCATCACATCATTTTAATCCTCTTAACATGTTCATAATGTGTTTTTGATACAAGACAAGTTAGCTAAGGTATCCATGTCCATTATCTGACAGTAGTAATGTTGGTGATCTTTACATATAGCACCATCATCAGGTCAACATTTCAACTTTTCCACTACTTTGGCTTATGACCAATTACCTGCAGAACTAATAACACTCCCATCAGCCTCAGCTGTACCTTGTGTTTAGTGCTAGTTAGAAAACAACATCTAAAAATTCATTGTTAAACATGGTAAACAAACAGATTAGTATCATCATGTTAGCACTGACGTGAGCATGACAGTATGCTTATTTTAGCATTTAGCTAAAAGCACTGTTGTGACTAAGTGCAGTCTCACAGAACCTAACACCAATTTGGTTTTATAAATAAAGATTAATTGATTATAAAATTATATGTTATATATATATATATATATATTACATACTATATTTAAAGGCATCACTGTTTAAGTCTTCAACGTTTTAAATTGGAGAAAGAGGGACTTTATTAAGCAAGTGAAGGGTGACACACATTAATCATACTTGGGATAGCAAATATGGCATTGGCTGTAATAAAGCAAATACGCCTTTGTAAATTGTGTGAAACCATATTAGATATGCACAGAACGCAGTCTGAACTAACATGACAAATGCTTACCCTTTTATACCAATTATTCCCAAGCCTATGCTCATTGTTCTCTTTGACAATAATGGCCCAGATCTAAATCTCCTTGACCCATTTCATTTCCAGTTCTACTGCTATACTTTGAAGGCTGGATACTAAACCTTCATAACTCTGTTCTTTCTTAAAAGTTTGGTGCCCTCTGCAGTGCAGTCTTTGTGGGTAAAAGTCAGAGTAATGAACAGAGGCTGCCAGGGGATGGCAGTGTTGCTCTGTGTTGAATCTATAAAATGGCTTGGCGAGAAGCACAAAGTCAGTTTGAGTAGTTATGGTTTGTACCATGCTCTTTTGAGTTTGTCTTACATTTTGAAACCAAACTCAGGAGCTTTGCTCTTGACAAGCAGAGACATGAACAATCATAAAATCAATGAAAGATCTGGTGGACAAGAGAATCTTTGTAAATTACCTTTGGCTGTAGCCTGAGTAAGAGTTCAACCTTCATCAGGTATGTGGTTGAGGGTGAAGCCCCCTCATCTAAATTGCTTTCACTTGCACAATGCTGGTTTTTTTCTTCACCTTTTGAAGGCTGGGAATCGTGTAGCATTTAACATGCCTCTCTAAACCTTTTGTAAAGTTGCCCTTGAGCAAGGCTCTTAACCCTGAGCTGTGAATACATCTGTGGGGGCTTTATAAGGGTTTTGATCAAAGTGGTGACACTACCTCTTTCTTAGCCAGATGCTAAGCAACCTCCCTCCTTGTGGGTAAGATTTCACCCTCAAAAACTGAAAAGTTCACATGACTAAGCAGCATTTTATGTTTTGGTACATTACCTCTTTACTAGATGTTTTTGCATCTATTGATTGTCTCAGTTACAGCAAACCATTGTACCTGAAGGAGATAAGAGGTTTAGGGCTTGTGTATGAGCGGATATGCGATATTGCAGTTGCAACTGGTGGTCAATAGAGGTTGATAAAGGTCAAACATTATTTAATGTCACTTAGAGGAAAATGAGGAGGGCCACTAGAAATCCACTTCTTTTACACACCCAATATATTCCACTCCTATTTCTCTCCCTTTCATCTTTCCTCTCGTCACAGCTCTGCTCGATGCCCTGATCCTTCTTGTTTTCACCCACTTAAAGCTGATAATGAAATGTATGCACTGGGCGAAGCAGGCGATTAATCAGAGCAGATGTGTATCTAGGTGAGTGCCAGAGCAAGTCTCTGGAGCGCAGCGGCCTGACGGCTCAAACTCCGCACTGGCTTTAGAAGGGAAGCCGAGCTCTAGCCTCTCACCCCATGGCTGTCATTGCCAACGCATGTGCCAGGCAGCCTTATTACAATTAATTAGCCGGTGCCAAAATGTCCTCACACTTCATAAGTGATCATGTCTCATCTCGGCCAACGAAAAGGCTGCTGGTGGGCTGTTGTCATGTTTGTTGGCCTGATAAATCTGTGATGACAATTTAACATATTTTTTTTTTTATCCTTAAAGAAATATCACAGTAATCTTCCTATTATATTTTACACTGAAATGTAGTATTTGGCAAGCTGGTACAGTTTGTCCATGGTCCTTAATATACATTTTTGTATCCTCATAACATCCCTATAATGTTATTACAATATCTAGCATATAAATAATAATGATACACTTTATTTTATAGATTTAAATACTCAAGAATAAAATAGATGAGATAAAAATAGAATATCATATCACATTAATAATGTTATTGTAATATCATATTTGTACTCAATAGTTAGTTCATTTTGTCTTTATCATACTTATAGTATATCTCAATAATAATCCTGAAGGCTATATTAGATGTTACATGTAATTTATGAGTCCAGTCTTCTAAAACGTGTTTGTTTACAACAATTCCATTTCCCGAGGGCTACACCATTAAAACAGATAGTCTGTTGGTGTTAGACTAAATATTCTCATAATGTTGCTTGCTTTCAGCCTTAAGATTAATTACCTCTTTCATGCTGGATGCCATTCAGTCCACTCTGCTCATCACACAGATTCAGGGTTTCCAAACTGGCAAGAGCAGATGCCATTGCTTTGCTAATTGGTTAAAATGGAAATGATGCTAAACCAGTGTTTGGTCCATTGCTCCTACTCGAGGCTGGACTTAACTCATGAACATTGGTTGCTTAATGAGATGTCCAGTGTTCACAGATATAAGATAATCAAATACATGTAAGCATTTGATTAATTATTTCCTCCAAGTTTAATTTTATAGTTTCTGAGTGAGCTTTGGCAGCTTCGCAACATTTTTGACTGCTGTCTGCACAAGGCAAAATTACCTATTTTAAAGTATGGTGGAGAGTATGGTAGGGAAAAAACAAACATTTTGCTGTAAGATGAGATTTTTTTTAAGTATAAGGCAAATGAGGTATTATAGATCCTTCTGGTAGCCCAAATCAGCGGTTGAGGCATGTGTGGAAAAAAGTAAAAATTTCCATCGAAAGTGACATTTTGCTTTTAAGGATGTGATATGGCACATGAAGGCTGTCCATACTGCAGTGTGACAGCAATATGGCAGCTGTGCATGAGCTTCTCAAAGTGCCTATACTGCCCTATTATAGTATCTCAGCAGTTTCTGGATCATGTTGAGTCATGTTGAGTAAAGAAAATCAGAATTACTTCCTCATGGTTGTGTGACTCCGCCAACCAGCCAAGTTGCAGGGAATATGGTCATGATCTCCCCTTCCTGAGTTACAGCACTGAATATTGGCTAGAACATCCTTATGTCACAGTGAATTCGACCCTTGAGCATTTGGATATAAAATATCATCACTTCATTTCCCCCTTATAGACATTTGAGTTAAATTGTGTCATAATTAGTGTAAGAATTTGTGAGTTATGGCCTAACACGTGTTTTGTGAGGTCACAGTGACCTTGACCTTTGACTACCAAATTCTAATGAGTTCATTCTTGAGTCCAAGTGAAAAGTTTGTGACAAATCTAAAGAAATTCCCATGACATGATGTTGAGATCATCGCAGAGGCTAAAACCATGTTTTGTGAAGTCACTGTGACCTTGTCCTTTGACCTTTAACCACCAAAATCTAATCAGACTAAATTAATGTTTGTTCCAAATCTGAAGAAACTCCCTCAAGGCATTACTGGGATAATGCGTTCACGAGAATGGGACGTATGGATGACAGACAGCCTGAAAACATAATGCCTCCGGCCCTGGCTGTTACTGGCACAGAAGCAAAAAAATGAGATATGGCAAAGGTCATTTGCAAGTGAAAGCCCTGTGCTCTTATTAAAACCACACTGCTGACCAGGGCTGTGTATTAGAAGTCCTGTGCTGTACAGACACAACACACATAATGTTCCTTATACTTCAAATTAATTCCTTCATGATGCAGGTCTCCCCAGTCAAAGGTGATTTTTATGTGATGTGACTATTCCTGAAAGATCACAAATCATAATTGGACCACACAGTCTCATCTGAGTAACCAGAGAGTGGTGGTGTGGGGCAGATGGGTAGAGTAACAACTTTATCTACCCAACATTGTCATCAGTGTCACACAGCTTCACAACATCTGGATTAGATGATCACAGAAATACACTCAGTCCATGGTAGGGGTGGCTTTTGTTCATCCTGACTCCCACTGCTCACCTGCTCACATCGTCTAGAAATCAGTGTGATGAAATGCTTGTCAGTGGGAAAACCTATTTGTATCTACAGGGAACAGGATGTTTGTGAATGTGGAGGAACTGAAAATACCACTAGATTACTAATGCAAAGCAGGCATTTGCCTTAGTCTTGTTTAGCTGAGCACACACTACAGATATAAAGGCCAGTTCTGCAAGGAAACACGTCATCTAATGTCTCTGATCACATGGTATTAAGTAAATTAATGTACCAGCATTTCCTTCATTTCCTTCTCTGCAGGCTGTCATTTACTCTCTGCTCATTTGTGCCACAGTGAAGTAATCACTGTCAATCAAAACAACCCTCACCCTTATGCACATAGACACTTACACATTTGTATTTTATGGTACAATGCAATGAAAAGCCAGAATGTTAGCTCTAAAGTACAGCTCTAACTGGTGTCAACATTTCTACATAATAAAACTTGAACTGAATGTAATACTGAAAACATAATAAATACATGGACATAGCCTCTGTAACATCACCAGAGGTTTCTGAAGAGTGGCTTTGAAGCTAAGAGCAGGCTGTAAAACTATTGCCATCTTGGCAGTGCCAAACTTCACGTAACTACTGGCTAATACAAAAAAGGTAAGGGCAAAGAGGTGGGGCATGTCTGGAGCTGAGATTTCAGTGCATGCCAGTTTAATAAGTGTGTCAAGCATACGCTCCCATTAGCATTGTTAGCACAGTAGCTCCTCTTGCTCAAAGGCTCACCCAAGGCTGATTCATTTGCTGGATAATTAAATAGTTAACAAAATAAGCTAACAAGCCAGGTATGGTGAGTGCAGACACCAATAGCTGTAAAATGACACTAGAATGTCACTCACCTTAAAAAACAGGAGCACAGACTTCTCCACATTCATATTCAACTGTGACAGCACCCACCACACCCTCAGTTATGCATAACGTTTTTTGTAACAGGCTGTAAACATGTTTGTTCCTGCTGTAAAGTTAGGCATTTTAACATGAGAGTCTATGGGGATTGACTCACTCTTTGAGCCAGCGTCAAGTGGTCATTTGAGGAAATGCAGTTCTTGGCATTTCCACGTTGGCCTCATTTTTCAGGCCTGGAGGTTGAAACCTTGACTCAGGTTGAAGCAAAAGGTGGTCAAGAACTGATGTAGATGTAGTCAAGAACTTCAAAGGATGGTGCAACAGCAACCACTTTCAGCTCAACATTAGGAAAATCAAGGAACTGGTGGTGGACTTCCCACTCCTGTCGCTATAAGGCAGTAGCGGCGCCAGGATTTTGTGAAAGGGTGGGCCTACAGAAAAATGGATGGGCCAATAAAAAAAGGAAAAACACAGCACCGCGCTGCAACCTGCAACAGCATCCGTGACTCTGCACCTGAGTGGCTCCTGTGTCGCTGCCCTCAGCTCAGTGCTGAACTGGACAAAGACCTATAACTCAGCAGACTTCATTTCTCTCTCTTATTGATTACACAAAACATATCCAAACGGAAATATATCTCTGGAGGTTTTGTCTCTCTCCATTTATTTAACCAACCAAGCGACAATGTTACAACATACCGGTACTCAGATCAAACAGAAGAGAGAGAGAGAGAGAGAGAGAGAGAGACATGGAAATGGCGCTTGGGACATGTCTCTGGGTCGGGGAACTTGCGACGTGCTAGGCTGCTGCTGAACCCTGCCTCCTATAACACATAACGCCATCATATGTTACCTTTGTCTGCTGCTGCCAATAGTTTTCCCCCCAGAAAACGTGCAGACAGACAAACAGACAGAGACACTGCCGTTAACATTACTTGCCTTTCTCTTTCCCTTGCTGACATGACTGTGAGGGGATGGATGAAGGAGGAGGAGGGGGAGGAGGAGGAGGAGGATTAGCGTTGCTTTGGGAGCGGGGCCGGACAGCTGAACTCAAGTCAAAATCAAGTGGACTTTCCTCTTGCTCAACACGGCGTCTTTTGTTAAAAAAACCAAGTAAGCTGCTCTGTTTCGCCATCTTAAACTCCGTCTCTCTTTTTTCTCTTTACCTGTAACATTACACATTTCTTTCTTCCTGACTGCTTGCGCGCAAACTAACTCATTCATTTCATTCGGGTCACATGCTGATAACGCAGCCTGGGGGCGGGCACTCACGTATGCTAGAAAGCTGCTGATTGACTGAGAAGTTAGCTTCACATGAGCTCAGCTAAAACTGGCAATTAGATGAACATTTTAATCCCCAAAACATATTCTTCTGATTGGCTTGAATGGGTGGGCCTGGCTCAAAATGGCCAGGCAGGCGCCGCCTATGCTATAAGGTGGAGGGAGTGAAGATGGTGGACACCAACAAGCTTCTAAGGATGCAACTCAACAACAAACTTGACTAGTCAGACAACACCAAGGCGCTCTACAGGAAAGAACAGCGATCCTTCAGTGTGTGCACTAGTCTGCCACAGATGTTCTACCAGTCTGTAGTGGCCAGTTCTTTGCTGTGGTGTGTTGGGGAGGAGGTACTAGGATTTGTGTTGCCAACAAACTGCTCAAGCTAGTGCGGAAGGCCTGCTCTACAGTGGGGATAAAACTGGACAGTGTAGAGGCAGTAATGTGAAGCTGAAAGCTATCATGGACAACCCTGCTCATCCTCCAATTACTGAGCTGAGGAGGCTCAGGAGCATGTTCAGCCACTTTTAATGTTTACTATCATGCTTGATAGTAAACATTTGTTTATTTTTTCATTTAGCATTTATTTCATTATTTTACCTTCTTTTACATTCTTCTTACCTTTTTAGTAAGTATTGAATCCTGAAGCCACAAACCTTTGTTTGCACAACACCAACTAGATCTCTTAAGTACTTTCCCGATGGCTCATGGTTTGCTTGTGATTCTAGGACTTTTGACAGTATTCTGGGTAAAGCTATGGGTCTGTAATTATCTAGGCTGCCTAATTTACCAGCTTTGTTCGTAATCACTGGCACTAACAGGACAGACAGCCCTGAGTTTGGTAACAAGTCATGAATCATAAAGCCAGTAAAACAAAAAGAAAGGAGAGGCGCTATCCTCATACTGGCATATTCAAGATATTGAGCAGAATCATATGTAAACTACTTGCTTTGTTATCAGACAGCTTGTTTATAGCTTGGTACATTTCTTTATTTCTTTTTAAATAATAAAATTTTTTGGACATCTTTACCTTTAATTTCGATAGTTGCAGTGAGAGAGAGAGAGAAAAGTAGGGTAGAGAGAGGGGGGATGACATGCAGCAAAAGGCTGCAGGTTGGATTCAAACCCAGGCCACTACGGTAAGGCCTAAGCCTTTGTGATATGCTCTCTGCTGCTTGCTGAGCCACCGGGGCATCCCAGCTTGGTACATTTCAAGTGACATAATCACCATGGAATCATTCCTCTCAATATTTTCCACCTTAAACAAATCACTTTGGACAAAATTTAATAGTACTACAATGCTGTCATTAAAATTCTGCAATATTCCGTCTATAGGGTATGGGAGAGATACTTTGCAGTTGTTAAGAATTCTCACTCTTTTCCAAAAATCAATAGCATTGTTATTTAGTAGCTTCTAAGCCATGGAATTAGCCCTCATGGCTTGCTCATTTTTACAGATGAAACACATAGAAAAATTATATCTTGCATTAGTGGGCCTCTTGTACTCAAGCACAAACCCTTGTCTGGATCTACCTGTGCATGATTTAGTTGCTTCACGGGCTTCAGCATGGTACTCAGCTACATGCTTCTCCCTGATATTATGAGTTATTTTTATTCTTCTATTGGGGCTTTCTGTCTTCATACAAAGCACCTACTATATCATTATACATGGAGCATATATTTCTCGTATGCTTCACATCTTTACAGTTACAATCACTACACATTATTGCATCTCTAGGTAGATGAATATTAGGCTATTTTAATGACTTTATGACTTTGTTTGGGGTTTGAAACATTTGTATATCCTTCTTACCTGTAATTGTAAATATTACAATATATTTCCCATATTCATGTCTGGAAGAATCTTGTCACACAATTTCAGATACAGATGAGGTGGTGCATACAATTTCTTAAGCTTGACGTTACTTAAATGTCTCATCTGCCCGCCTCACTCAATTAGTGGCTTTGTCCTCTCGTCTCTGCCCCAATGTGTCATGCTGAAGTAACTAACTATCTAGATTATTTAATACACTTTACTTTCTTCCTTCATTTGATTATATCAAGTATCTACAGATGGACATCTGAAGATACAGTTTACTAACTAACTAATGTTAGCTAGTTTCTAACTTTAGCCTTAAGTTACAGTTCACGGCTCATATTCACAAAGCATTTTAACTTACAACTCCTAAGTCATGCAAAAAGTTTTTAACTAAAGGTTTTCTCCTAAGTCCTATTCACAAAGCTTCTGAGACCAACTTTTAGGAAGGAGAAGTGAAAACTCCTAAGCTAAGAATGCGAGTCTGTTTCTAAGGCTTACGTCAATTTCCATGGACGAGCCCGCTTGCAGGAACCACAGTGATTGGTTGATGAAAAGCCGTCTGTGCTGGTGAAAATAATATAATAATAAATAATAAAACACTGAGAAATAAACAAATATAAATTAAATAATAATGGAGTAGGTGCTGTTTACAAAAGTAGTACATTCTCCAAAATGCATCCGTATGATAAGGTTTGTGTCAACCCGGAAGAATTAAATTTTACCATAAAAACTTACATTCAATTCTCTCAATGAAAAAAAAAAAAAAAACTGTCCTAGACTACCTAACTAAACCTAACTGGCAGCCTATCAGCCACAGCCTGTTGTACCTGTACGCTACATGTTTTGGGTTGAAGTGTGAGAAGATTTCCCCTGATCCTTTCAAACAGTTGCCGCGGGTCACTCTCCATTAAGATCCATAATTCGTGGACACTGTGCAACAATGTCTAAAACTGTACAGGCAGCAGCCCATACAACCTGTGTGTTGATGATGTGGTATTGTTTTCCTGTTTACAAATACCTCCTTGTCTTGTGGTGGTGCAATAATTTTTACATGGTTTCCATCTATGGCACCGATCACAGTGGGTAGACCGACCATGAAGCTGCTTTATATCTCTGTAGTTGTTGAACATCTAAAAGAAATAGTATGAATTGTCCTATGATGTCAGAGCGCATTTACTGTTTGTTGGATATATCAGCTTTTCTCTGTTGCCAAGTAGTGCAGCGTTGCCAAACACTTAAATTCCACACTGATCAGGTTGTTTCGGTTGGTAGGAGATGTTAACATATGGTGGACCTTCAGTTGTCTATCAATTTATTGGCTTTCGTAAATTAAAAACATATTAATATAAAAAATATTAATATTTAATAATAACTAAAATTAATTAAAGTCCTCGGGGGCACCAGCCTAAAAAACAGGCTAATAGCCAATATTTGTTCAGTCTCAAATTATTACTATTAATCTGGAACTCTGGTCAATAACTACCTTAATAACTGTAACCAAATTACCATATTAACAGTAAGTCAAAGTTGAAGGATTGGAGTTCTACTGAGTAGAGGTTGCCAATACTCACACTTTGTGCAACATTAAACACACCAGTAGTTATACCAAAATACATTTATTTACAATGGAACAGAGTAAAAACATAATATCTAATGTAGTACATACAGGTGTGTGTGTGTGTGTGTGTGTGTGTGTGTGTGTGTGTGTGTGTGTCTGTGGGGACACAGACAAAGGCTAAATAGCCAATTCAAAATGGTCATTGTGACCACATGGCCTGAACTAAGAAGACTACACAGGATGGCAGTAAACAAAGAAACTACTCGAAATGGCCACTGAAACCACCTGGTATGTGGGGGAGGGAAGGTGTAAGTTCCTTTGTTAGCCTAGCTCATGTAATCTAAAGGTACCAGGTTAGAGGGAGGAGGTTAGCTGCATGCAGGATCTAGAACTGAGACATACTACAGGTATGTGTGTGAACATACAAGTACCCAATTAACTGTGTGACTAATCACAACCTAAGCAGCATTACAGCAACAAGACATTAACTAACATGTACATGTACAAAGGTTAAGACCTCTGCTGCTTAGCTGTGCTATGCTAGGTGAGGTGAGGCCCAGTCAGTTAACGTTACTCAGTCTTGGAACAAAACAAAGAGGTCTTATCCAGTGTTGTTGAAGAGTCCAGTGAGTTGGGTGGTTTCCTAGTGGAAACCACCCAACACAGTGCTTTACACTGTGTAAAGCACTGTGGCGCTGCGGGGATGAATGAGAAGGAAGTCGTGTCGGTTACCTGTGATAAGTAGCTGATTCTGAACAAAAGATGAACGTGTTCTAGCGCATATTTAGTCAATGAAATGTACACACAACAGTACATATTTGTCCACTTATTTTGTTGACATTTTAGGGGAAGCTTCCCTTGCAGTCTTAGAGCAATCACCACTGCAATACACCACAATGGAGCTTGCATATGAGCTGTGCTGATTAAATGGTGCACCAGCGTGGCCATCGTAGCTGTCATAGACTGTTAAAGCCAAACTGAAATGAAATGGTCTACCTTACGGAGGCCACTTCCACTTTGCATCGCTGTGCCAACCCTTAAAACTTCATCACAAAGCACTTTGTCACAGTCTCCTGTTGCCTAGAAACCTTTTTTTAACAAAAACTTTAGGTTTGTGTTTCTTAATAGTTGTACTGTTAGTTGTTCAAATGAGCTCAAACTCAATACTTACATAGTGTAATCTGTGGGCTCTCTCTTTGCGTTGTTTGCTTCCTTATTATTTCCATTACTGGCAGGCATTTAATCTTCGGATAGTTGGACCATGAAGGATCCACCCGTTGGAGCCTTTGTTGCCCAGGAAAAGAAGGCCACATTTATTGGCCGTATTTGAAGAAGCCTTTGAGGGGAGCCTTGAGCCCAACCTTACCCTAACTAACTACTATCCTCTTCTTACCCCTGAACCTTGGTATCTAATGTTCATCCGTCTCGTGTAGGATGTGGGTGAGAGAGATACCTCTGTAACATCTCTACAGAGCATGACACCGCACATTTACAGGCCATCATGCCATCATACCAACAAACTTATTTCAGAAGAGGCCGGGTTTCTCCAACTTTGACATACAAAGTTCTCTCTGGCACAGAATAAATTTCAGCAGCTTACCTGGCTAACGCAGTTGTCTTCAGAAACACATGGTGAAAGCACTCAAGATCAAACTGTTAGGTCTCATCATGAATCCCGGAAAGGTCTTTCTGGGAGTTGAAAGTTGCATTTCGATCCCAAGTGGGAGTGTTTTTGGACAACAGGACAAAATGGAGGCAACCAGAGGGTGGGAAATAAAACCCGTTGACCGTTACAGATGGTTTTGACCCGTGTTTGCTAGTGTTGCTTTCTGTTTGTGAAAAAAATGATCTGCCCCTTTGTCTTACTGCTACCAATAAAACCAAGCTGACCTGAGAGGGCATTCATGGATCTCAAAGAGACCCCCTGAAATGACTCTGTGCTTCTGAAGCCCTGTTCAGACCTGACATTAACATGCGTCTCAGGTTATGTGATTACAAGTGAACAACTCCAAATATGTCAGTTCACACCTGGCATTAGAGATTGTCTCCACATGCATCTCGAGTGACCACTTGTGATGGGATCCCTCTTCCCTGCTCTACATTCAAATAAACACATATCCGTTGTTAGTCAGTGCCACTCTGACAGATGGGTCCGTTGTCAATGAGTGTGTGTGTGTGTGTGTGTGAGTGAGTGAGTGTGAGAGAGAGAGAGAGAAGAGCAAGGAGGGCTGAGCAGATCAATGAACTGCACACAGCTCTCTCATTTGAGTAGGTGGTCCTTGATTGTGGCCCAGGGCACATTTGTGTTCACACTCCTAAAAGCATTTGTCCATGTGTGGCCCAGATCACCTCTGAATTTGGTCTGAATGTCTGAGTGTCTTGTCTCGTACTCAGAGCTGTCCACTTCATCACCCGAGATACATGTCAATACCAGGTCTGAACAAGGCCTCAACTTGGATCTGCCAGACTACAGTACAAACTACAAATCTGCCAGCATTGGACAGCAGATTATCAATTGAAACTTACCTTCTCAGACAATGTACATTTGCTCGTTCTTACTCTTTGATCACTGTCAATCCATTGTTAAAAGTTGAGGATAAATCCCTCTCATCATTAGTGCTGACTGATAAATAGTATTTTCATCGTCATCATGATATGAACATGTGAAATAAACACATTGCAAAACACTGACTGAAACGCCACGAATTAGAAGAAATAATTTTATTTACACACACCATGCAGTCACACAAGGTTTTCAAGGTGCCTGAACCAAATCAACCAGAAAAACAACTACTGCATATTGGTGTCGGGCTCCAGCCTCTCACACACACAGCTTGACAGGACAGAGGTGGCGGTGGAGACCAGTGAGGAGGGAACTTTTTACTGGAGGTGACAACAACTACGGTCATAACACTATCAGCAATTAGCGTCCTTCATCACACCACCTGTTCAACAAGCTTTAATCATGTAGAAAAGCTTCATTTTCACCTTCTCCCATCCACCGTGGTTTGTTTTGCACAAGTGCAGTGTGCTAACGTAAAGCTAATAGCGAACTGTTATGAAAAAGCTACGAGGAAACCCCCCCCCAAAAAAAAAAAAAAAAGGAGAGCTGGCCCCAGTCTGGCCTCTGTAGTGTAAATGGAGCTGAACTGCCACTGTACCATCTCAACTGCAAACACCCTGTGCAGGGGATTCAAGAAAGGTAGTTCTTTTACTGTTGACCTTGACCATGATGATGGTGACTTGCACTTTACGTAGCTTAAAACATATTTGAATATGAGGAAGAGATGATTTTCCTGGTTTCCTGATTTACCAAACAAATTAGACAAAAGAGAGTTGTGAGCACTGTGGAAGATATGGCTGCATATCTTATTCAAGTAGAACAACACTTTTAATTCTCCTTTACTAATATTTTAGAGGCAAATGACACTTTTTGGTCAGTGTGAAGCAGGGTCAGTCAAAGGAGTGATGCTAGAATTCATGTGAATTTCAGGCTCTTCCACTGATACTTCAGAAGGAAAATCCTAGAGCGGAATCCGGGGTAATTATTCCTTGTCTGATTTTACAAATAGTTTTTTTTACACAAAGTTTCTTTAGTCATTTTAAGGAGGGATGTCAAGCAGAGACAGCTGAGGTCTTGAAGCTACAAGTTAAAGCTGCCCTAAAGCAAAGTGCAGTCAACTCTGAGGAGTCATGTTGACGAAGAGCAGCTCCAGCGGCCTCTTCATCGTCACTCTCAACTTCATCTTCAACCATCCTCTGTTTGTTCAGCTCTCTCATCAATACAGAAGGTATGTTCATCAGCCGTGGCAAGTGACCTGATCTGAGGCCCAAACCTATTGCAGGGAGCACCATACTGACCTGGCCACTTTCCACAACATGCATGAATTAGATGCAGCACAGAGTTTGTACAGTTCACGAGTGATTTTGTGTTGTTACTTTATCAATAAAAGATTGTTTATTTTGTACTTTACAGGTCTTGAGTCGTGCATTTGGGTTCAGGTCCTTGTTCAATCGTGACACTCATAACACTAAAGGGTCAAACACAAACGGAATTCACAGGTAATTCAGTATTCAAAGCAACGAGGGAGTCCTGCAAGAGATTGGAGTGTAAATGGTTCAAATTAAAATCTGAAACATTCTACTTTCAGTGGCACAAGTGTGTGTTAAAATACAAGCGTGCTCTCTCCACTGCTAGAGCAGCCTACTTCTCTCGTTAATCAGTAACAATAAACACAATCATAGATTTCCTTTTGACACTGTAGCTTAACTCACTCAGCAGCAGCCGTCTCTTAGCTGCTCGCCCTTTACAGCCCATGACTTTCTAGAATTTTTCAGTAATAAAAGAGACTAGACATAAAATCACCTCTTCTTCTCCAGCTTCTACAGAACTAGCAGAGCATTACATTGAGTCCCTGTTAACTTGAGATTGTCTCTTGAGGTACTGTATAAGCTGGTTTTGGCTTCCAAACCCACCACCAGTCTACTGGACCCTCTACCAGCTAAGCTCTCAAAAGACCTCTGGCCAATCTTGGGACCTTCAGAGCTGAACATTATTAATTTATCTCTCACTTCTGGCACTGTTCCCAGTAGCATTAAGACGGCTGTGGCTAAACATTTACTTAAGAAACCACACCTTGATCCAGGATTCTTAAATAATAATCGAACAGTCTCAAACCTTCCTTTCTTTTCTAAAGTACTGGAAAGAGTTGTGTCTCAGGAGCTTTTGTCTCATTTGTCTAATAACAATCTTTTTGAACCATTCTAATCTGCCTTCAGGGCCATCACTCCACTGAGAAAGCACTCACTAAAGAAGTAAATGATCTTCTGATCACCATTGATATGCACTCCACCTCTGTGCTGCTCTTGCGTGATCTCAGGGCAGCTTTTGATACTATTGATCATTGTATTCTTATAGACCGACTTGAAAGCAAATTTGGTGTTTCTGGCCTGGCCCTCACCTGGTTAAAACCCTACTTATCTGACAGAAAACAGTGCATCTCCTATAATAACACTATATTGACATACTCAGCTGTGAGATATGGAGTACCCCAGGGCTCTGTTCTTGGCCCTCTGCTTTCCTCTCTATATATTTCACCTCTTGGTCCAATTATTTGCAGTCAAGGAATTAATTTCCATTGTTATGGTGATACTCAGCTGTATGTACCTATAAAGGCTGATGATTCCTCTCAGATTATGAATTTAGAGGTCTGTTGTGAGAAGCTGAATTTCTCATAATTTTTTCTCCTAAATTCAGACAAAACTAAGATGCTGGTCATTGGTCCGACCTGACATAGACACCAGTTTGATCAAGTAACAATAACTCTTGAAAGCTGTGTGATTTCCCATAGTCTGACAGCCAAAAATCTGGGTGTCACTTTAGATTCTTCCCTCTTATTTGATCTGCACATTAAAGATATCACCAAGACTGCCTTTTTCATCTACGTAACATAGCTAGGATTCTGTCTTTTCTTCTAAGACTGATGCTGAAATCTTAATTCCATGCCAATGTCACCTAGTGCTTGCTCTTGGTGGGAATTGAATTATTGGGTCTCTGTAAATAATATTAAAAAGAGAAGGTCTAGACCTGCTCTATTTGGAAAGTGCCTTGAGATAACTTCTGATGTGAATAAATTGACTTGACTTGAACAAAGCACCCCCCCTTCATAGCAAGGAATACAACACACAGCTCTCACACTCTGCCACACAATGGTCCACTGGGCCTGACTGGGCTACCTGTCTCCACTCTTATACCTCCTGCTAAGGGGAAATTCATGTGTCCATTAGCTCATTGTTGATAATAATAATAATAATTATAATAATTATAATAATTATAATAATTATAATAATTATAATAATAACAACAGCTGATAATAAATAAACAATAATAATTACATTAGTCCACATCCTTTGGCTGAGGTGTTGTATAGCCTGATGGCAGTGGGAACAAAGGATCTCCTGAATCTCTCTGTTCTGCAGCGCACTGAGATGAGATGTTTGCTGCAGCTGCCAGAATGTTGTGGAGAGGATGGTTGGTATTGTCCAAGCCGGTCTCCATCTTACATTGAATGCGTCTCTCCACAACAGTCCTGTGTGAGTCCAAACTCCTGCCAGGCACAGACCCAGCCTTTTTTACCAGCTTGTCCAGTCTCTTTGTGTTCATGTCGGACATTCTGTTGCCCCAGCAGACTACGGCATAAAAAAGTACACTGGCCACCAATGACTGATCAAACGTGCAGAATTTCACTGCAGACGTCAAAGGACCTGAGCTTCCTGAGGAAAAAGAGCCGGCTCTGCCCCTTCCGGTAGATGGCATCCATTTTCAGGGACCAGTCCAGTTTACTGTCCAGGTGCACACCTAGGTCTTGTGTGCACCACCTCAATGTTCTTCCCTCGAATGTTTACTGGCTGAAGGATGGTCCTAGACCTCCATAAGTCGATGACCATGTCCTGGGTCTTGGAGGTGTTCAGAAGGAGCAGTCATCCGAGTATTTCTGGATGAGGCAGGACTGTATTTAAAGTTGTATTTAAAGTTGTAATTAAAGTCCGCCCTGTACAGTGTGAACAGGAACGGAGCCAGAACAGTTCTCTGTGGAGCCCCAGTGCTGCTCATCACTGTCCCTGAGACACAGTTACCCAGCCTGATGTACTGTGGTCGTCTTGTCAGGTAATCCACAATCCAGAATGTAAAGCAGGGATCCACCCCCATCCCTTCCAGCTTGTCTTTAAGGATGGGGGGTTGGATGGTGTTAAATGCACTTGAGAAATCAAATAACATAATCCTCATGTAACCACCTGGCTCATCCAAGTAAGAATGGGCCGGTGGAGCATGTAAAGGACGGCATCATCTACTCCAATATGTTCTTTGTAGGTGAACTGTAGGGGGTCTAGTGCATGTTCAACCTGTGGCCTCAGAAGGTGGAGAAGCAGCCACTCCAGGGTCTTCATGATGTGTGATGTGAGGGCCACTGGTCTGTAGTCATTTATCTCAGCCAGTCGTCCTACTTTAGGGGCCGGAACAAGACATGATGTTTTCCATAGGACCGGGACCTTCCCTGTTTGTAGACTTAAGTTGAAGATCCTCTGGAGAGGCTCAGCCAGCTGGGCTGCACAGTCCTTTAACAGCCTCAGGCACACACCATCCGGGCCTGTTGCCTGTCCAGGACGTAGCCTCTTGAGCTCCGTCCTTACCTCCTCCACAGTAAAGGACAAGAGACTTGACCTCAGTGTGGAGGGAGTTGCAGCTGCAGTGTCAGGTTGTGGAGGAGATGCCATAGGAGAAGCTGCAGCTGAAGCAGTGGGAGATAGAACAGGTGAGGCTGTGTCAAACCTGCTGTAGAACAGGTTGAACTCATTGGCCTTGTCCACATCACCTGATGTTGCCTGGCTGTTCTTCTCTTTATAGTCAGTGATGGTCCTCATCCCCTTCCACACCTCAATGGTATTGTTGTGCTGCAGCTTCCTCTCTACTTTCTTTTTGTAGTCCTCCATTGCCTGGTTTAATCTCCTCTTCAGCTCATATTGAACACAACTGAGCTTCTCCCTGTCTCCATCCCCGAAGGCCTCCTTTTTCTGCTTGAGGAGGGTCTTGATGTTACTGGTGATCCAAGGTGTGTTGTTTGAAAAGCAGTGTACAGTCCTTGCTGGTATTACAGTGTCCATACAGAAGTTAATGTAGTCCCTGGTACATTCAACCATTCTACCAAGGTCAGGGTCCTTGCTTTTACCATTTTCCTGTGACTCCAACAGGACATTCCAATCTGTGCACTCAAAACAGTCTTTTAGACACCCACTGGCCTCCAGGGTCCAGTTCCTGAATGAGCGGGTGGTTGCAGCCTGTTGCAACCTGCCTGTTCCCTGTCGGTACCTTTGCCTTGTCCTGCCTGCCTGTGTTTTGACCCTGCCCGCCTGACCACGTCTCTGCTTTTTCCCACTGGATTCATCGCCTGTCTCCATTGGGCTTGCCAGTCTGTTTTTGGAACGCTGTTGTTGGTTTTTTATTGAGTTGTACAATAAACTGCCTGATTGTCAACTGCCTTTCGGATCGTGCTTTTGGGTTCTACCTTGTGTCCCGAGCCTGACAGCCTGCCTCAGTACACAGGGCTTGTAGGAAGGCTGAAGAAAAAACAGATTATGATGTGATGAAGTGGTGGTAGAGCTGAAGCAGTGTAGGCCTCCTTGACATTGGCATACAACAGATCCAGTGTCTTATTTTCCCTTGTGGGACAGTCAACATACTGAGTGAAGCCAGTAAGTCGAGAGGTGAGAGTGACATGGTTAAAACCCCCGATATTGCAATGAATTCATCAGGGTGCTGGGTCTGTACTCTTGCAACAGTCTCGTGAATGACGTCACACGCGACTGTAGGCTGTCTTCGTGGTTGAATGTAAACAACAATGTCGACGATGTGTGAGAACTCCCTCAGTACATAGTACGGTCTAAGACCAACTGCCAACAGTTCAATATCCCGACAGCAGATCTTCTCCTTCACTGTGATGTGACCGGGGTTGCACCATCTATTGTTCACAAGCAGAACCAGTTCTCCATCTTTATTCTTTCCACTTGCTCTGGCGTCTCTGTCCACTCGTACTGCAGTGAAGCTGGGTAAATCCACACAACGGTCAGGAGTGTTGTCGTTTAACAAGTGCCTCCAGTTCATCACACTTGTTAGCCAGGGAGTTGACATTTCCCATGAGGATCGATAGCAGAAAAGGCTTATGTTCTCCATCTCCTAGCCTTTAGCTTAGCCCTGGCTCTGCATCCACAGAACGGCTTCTTCAGCTCAGCCGGTATGGGATGTTGAACTCCATATTTGGTAAACTTTAAAGCCAGGGGTTCTTCCTTTGTGCACATTATTTTTTCCATCGTCAGACAAAACAACGACGTAGAATAAAAAAAACAATTTTGCCAATCGACAAAAAATATACTAATATTTCCAAATATATTGCAAAAAACTAAGAGCTATGCGGACTTGCTGCCACTTGCTGCCAGCGCAGTCACCTATATAGGGGGGCATTGGCATCTTGGAAGAGACCATCAGGATAGAAATGTTTCATCAAAGGATAAAGATGATCACTCAGAATAACTATGTGTTAATCTGAGTGACCCTTCCCTCTAAGGGGACACATGAACCCAAACTGTCACTTTTCTGCACATCTCTGTAGACCAGTGCCTGTGGTTTTTGTACCATTGGAGTCTCAAATGTGCATTCATTTTTGTACCTCGAAGTTTATATACTGCGGACCTACTATAATATCCCTCTCAATGTAATTGTGGACAGACTGTTCTTGCTGACAGTCTGATAACATCCTGTATTAACATTCTCATCTTTCACATAGATCTAAATGCTGATGTCACTGTAATCATGGTTCGAATTGAAACACCAGCCAGTTGAGCATCTTTGTGACTGAAGTTCCTGCCTCAAAAATGAACCATCTTTCAATGTCGCTTATATCTTGTCCTCTTGCCATCTTGATAAATCAGATAGAAGATCAGAATCAATTGAACCTTCTCAGCATTTTCATACATGTCACATAGCATGATTGGATGTTAATTGCTTAATAGTTCACCTGTTTAGAGGCATCTGCAGTTCATATTTCTCAACTCATTTTACCTTTCAATTGTCACCCATTTATATGTCTCTAGTTTATTGGCATGCATCAGTCAATGTGTGGTTATTGTCATGCTTTCAATCTTAATCCAGCTGACATGTTCAGTGTCATAACTAATTACAGAAATAATCTATTGATACATTGGAGGTGGCCCCAACACTCATTTCCACCATACCTAGTTGGGCCATTTGTGGTCTTTGGTCTAGCATAGAGGGGCCAAGATTCACACCTTAGTGATAATCATCCCTTCTGATGTTACTTTTCCTATACAAGAAACAATCAAATATCAATACACAAAGTCTTATTGTTACAAACTGGAGATTTCACCTATGTCCTCCAGTTTGCCTGGTGTCCATATGTTGAACCTCTGGAGCTGACTCTTTGACCTTTGATCTGGTTGAGCGTCTCTCTGACATGCTAAGAGCATGGTCTGTTTGTGAGAGAATAGTCCTTTGTCTCTGTTTCCTATCAATTTGATTGCCAGTTTGATGGTTAGGAGGTAACAAAGTGTCATTTTTAAATCCATAACTCTTCATGTCCTTACAATGAACTTCTTTAATGGTTTGTGACTGATGCCAGACCAAGTATTTCCACTACGAAATATACAAAATGCATGGTCGTCGGTTCTTGACAAAGCTTTAGGCATTCAACTCTGAGCATGACTTTGTTACATGGGAAGAACAGCCTTCTGACTAAATCTGATACATTACATTGTTAATATGCACCGTCCCTGTCCAACTTTACACACTGGACTGAGCCGGAACCTAACAACATTGTTGGAAATGAAAATTGAGCTGGCATGCAATCGACATGGTCATTTGATTTGCCATATGACAGACAATATCCATTTCTGTGCTATGAAGATGATCTGATCTTGATGAAAGAGAAGAAGACATGGGAGGAGGCTTTGAGCTTGTACTTGTAGTTCACAGCCTGTATATACAGACTTATGTTTTATGAGTTAATTCTTTAGGTAGATTCTTTATTTGCACTTAGAAGATGAGAAGCTCTGGCTCTTTATTTAAAATTCTAACAAAATTCTAGATTTAAGATTGGCATAGGAGAACAAGCTCAACCAAAGTAATACTTTGGTGACAATTTCTATGTTTGCTCATAGTATGTTGATGTTTTATTGTTTTATACTCCATTACATTTATTTGATTGCTGCACCTGTTATTCATATGTAGTATAAATATATAAAATGTATTGTCATTGGTTGTTGACAAAGGTTTAGGCATTCAATTCTGAGCATGACTTTGTTGCATGTGAAGAACAGCCTTCTGACTAAATCTGATACATTACATTGTTAATATGCACTGTCCCTGTTCAATAAACCAATGAATATATTTAAATGGTGTTCATCTTCCATTAGTGTTACATTAAAATGTTGCTTATATGTTAATGCATCAGTAATAATAAGCTGAAATCATAATACATAACAATATAGCAGTAGCTTTATGTCCCATGTCTTATATCTTAATCTAACATGTTCAGTGTCATAGCTGATTACAGAAATGATCCATTGATACATTGGAGGCAACCTGTTACATTTTTGTCAGAATGGATGTTGGACCCCAAAGCAGAGACAGAACACAAAACACACGTGTGGGTCTGGGGAATCCAGGTGTCTGGGGAGTACACAAGGCAGGACTACAGAGGACACTTGACCAGACCAGAGGCAGGTGAGTGCACACGGATGACCAGGGTAGATATACTGCAGGTGATGAGTGATAGATTGCAGGTGTGGTGGTGAGCTGCTGTCCAGACCACGCCTCCGCGGAGTCACCTGATGTCAGGGGAAGCACATGGACACAGACACTCATACACGGGGGAGGGGAGACAAACAGGAAAAGAGAAAATAGCATTGGGAAAGCCATGCCTTCATCCAATAATGCTCTGCAATGTTCCAAGGAAATTGCACTTATTTGTAAGATACTTACTCAGTTTTCAGAAATGTGTTATAATGTAAATATGATATTGGCATTCCCATTTGTCTATGGGAGTTTCCTATGTTTCCCTTTGTTCAGTTGTCGTAGTCATTTTTGTTGGTGGGGAGGTGAGTAGTGACAAGCAGAATGAAACAGTACCAAAAGTATTGATATGATTCAATCATATGCCAGTATTCAGTGCTAACGCAGAAAGCAGGGTTCCTTGTATCTAGGGTGGAAATGTCTGGAGGTCAGGGAGGTGGACAGGAATGTAGCAAGTCTGACGTTATTTAAGAAAGGCGTTTGCCTCCTGTCAGAGACCAATAACACAGACATATATTAACGTAACTATGAGCCTTAACTAAACTTAACCACACCGTAGAGCCCATGAGCAGAAATTGTGAAAAACAAGAATTGAAATGTTGTCCCTGTTTTTCTTGGTAAAAGTTGATTCTCTACCTTGTACAAAAAACCTTAATTCAAAGTCCCCTTACTCTTTATGATGTGAGAGTTTTCCCAAGTGAGAAAATGCCATCACCTGATGATGACCATGAGCCACAATTAAAAGCTCTGAAAAAAGGTAAGTGGATGTTGAGCTAAATGAGTTGGGTTTGTGAATTTATCAAGCATAATCTGCATATCTTTCTCACCTGCTGATAAAAATATTATCAACCACGCTATTTGTGGAAAGTCTAAGAGCGGACTTTACTTCAAACATAGAGAGGCTAATCGGGAGGAAGTCATAGAGAAAGGAGGAACTACGAGGTCCATAAACTATTGCACTGTCAAATTGTAAATGCATAACAATCGTTTCTCTGAATGCAAAGTTCTAATCGATCAAAGTTTATGATTATGATCATGTTACCAGTATAAATTATTATTATTACCAGTATCATTGATACCTGTTTTGGTTATTTTTAGTTTGAGATTGAAACCAAAGTTTTAAGGAGTGTGTTGAATAAAAAAAATCAGAAATGTAGACTACTGCTTGTTCACCATCAATAACAAACATTTATTGAAATCAGACAAAAATATATGAAGAGAAACCAAGTTTATACTTATGACTAATTTACGTTTACATTTTCATATTTGTTTGTTTAGTCCCAGAAAATACGACACTTGGTTTTTTACAATTTGTAAATCCACACTGTAGGTAAATCAGATTAAAACACCAACAAACTATAGAAATTGTCACCAAAGTATTACTGTGGTTGAGCTTGTTCTCCTACAACAATCTTAGACCTAGAATTGTTGTCAGGGTTGTAAAATAAAGAGCCAGAGCTTGTCCTCTTCTAAGCGCAAATACCGAATCTACCTAAAATATTACATAAGTCTGCATATGCAGGCTGTGAACTGCAAGTACACTAGTTCCGAGCCAAACACATAAAATTCCTTCTCTCCATACAGTTGCTGAGTTGGAAAAGCTTTACTGTCCTCAATATTGTCCCACAGTGATTCCCGGGTGCAGGACAGGCAGGTAGTTGTTCCTGCAGAGGGATCCCGTTCACCCACAGCCAGTGTCCCGCCAGGAAACGTAGACCTATCCACACCTCGTCTGTCTGAGCATCGAGGATCACTCTTTTGATAAATGAGTTGTCAACTCCAAAGTATATGTTCGGGAGATCGTAGAGATGGTTGATGTCAGTGTTGGGGGAACTGGGGTTCATGTCAAGAGTCCTGCAGTGTTTCAAAGCCTCCTCCCATGTCTTGTTCTCTTTCACCAAGATCAGATCATCTTCATAGCACAGAAATGTTAATTGTAGATCACACGGCACATCTAACCACCATGATGATTTCATAACAGCACAATTTTCATTATTATAACGTCCATTAGGTTCATTGGAATTCACATTCCAATGTGTAAAGTAGTCTGGCCGTCCATCAGACCAGCGCCAGACACCAGGATCATTGTTGTCTCTTCGGAGTCCGATCCAACACATTAGGTGTGAACTGTACAAACTCTGTGCTGCATCTAATTCATGCATGTTGTGGAAAGTGGCCAGGTCAGTATGGTGCTCCCTGCAATAGGTTTGGGCCTCAGACCAGGTAACTTGCTGCAGATGATGAACATACCTTCTGTATTGATGAGAGGGCTGAACAAACAGAGGATGGTTGAAGATGAAGTTGAGAGTGATGATGAAGAGGCCGCTGGAGCTGCTCTTCGTCAACATGACTCCTCAGAGTTGACTGCACTTTGCCTTATGGCAGCTTTGACTTGTAGCTTCAAGACCTCAGCTGTTTTCTCTGCTTGACATCCCTCCTTAAATACCTAAAGAAACAAAAACATCTCAGGGGGTTGTGCCAACTTAGTATTTGCAAATTCACAGAAGAAATCACTACCAACCATGTGATTGGATGAAATCTAAATGAGGAGCCTGACTGACCTTACATTACACTGACCAATTACGATGACATCTGAACACACACAACACAAAGGCTCACCCAATGAAGGAAGTGTTCAGTTTTATTTAAGGTTAGTGTTACTTAATGTTACTGTTATTACATAAAGTATTAAACATAAAGCTACTGCTATACTGTTATGTATTATGATATGATCTTATTATGACTGATGCATTAACATATAAGCAACATTTTAATGTAACACTAATGGAAGATGAACACCATTTAAATATATTCATTGGTTTATTGAACAGGGACAGTGCATATTAACAATGTAATGTATCAGATTTAGTCAGAAGGCTGTTCTTCACATGCAACAAAGTCATGCTCAGAGTTGAATGCCTAAAGCTTTGTCAACAACCAATGACAATACATTTTATATATTTATACTACATATGAATAACAGGTGCAGCAATCAAATAAATGTAATGGAGTAAAATATAGTTAAGCAGAATTAGAAGTAGCATTCTACTTCCATAATGCTCCTGAATTTTTTTTTTGTCTAATTTGTTATGTAAATAAGGAAACTAGGCAAATCGTCTGTTCCTGATATTCAAATGTGTTTAATGCTACGAAAATTGCATTTCACAGGGACCATGGTCAAGGTCAAACAGAAAAAATAACTCTTAAATGAAGCATTCATTTTAACAGTCAGAAGGGTCAGAAACACTGGGAATAGTAAAGCTTTAGATGTTCACATCAAAAAGAAATAATGCACATATTATTATTATTACTATGTAATAAGTAATATACAATACTACAAAATCTATATACTGATACTTACACAGATCAGTATTGAATACTAAGATAGCACACTAAAAACCTTCACACATCTAAAAATGTATGTTCCACATCAAAAAGTGTCAATGCCTGTATAAAATACATGACTTAAACACTCCCACGAGGCCTGCAGTATTCCTGTTACTTTAAGATCATTACTAATGAACACAAGACACAAATACTCACAAGCAACTAGCAGCAGACCTTCTGCTCAGACTCATACATTACTCTGACGCAACAGTTTCAGTGTCCAGGCAAACAACATCCAGTACATTAAATGACTTCCTCACTGCTTTCTTGTTAAGGATTTGAACAGACAGACAGCCACAGAGGCACATTTAACCATTGGTAAGAAACCAGGGGGCCAACAGACAGACAGACAGACAGATAGATAGAATGAGGGAGACATTTTATTTCAGGTCTAGGTCTAGGTCTAGGTTCTTGTTTTATTTCATGTAGATGAGATCTCCAGATAATGCCCCAATGCATCTGTCGCTATGATAAATAGTAAAGAACAAACCTAGGACAAAATCTAACATCTACCTTTATTCTAGGCTGAGTATCACAGCTTAAAACTTCAATAATATGGGGGAGAGGGATTTATCCTTAACTTTTGACAATGGGTTGACAACATAGGTGGAAATCGTGAGCCCCCCCCCCCCCCCCCCCCTTCCTGGGGGTTAGCCCCCTCAGGATATGATTGTAAATCTAACCATGTAAATTTAAGTAATATAATGATATGTACTGAAAGCACTTGTTAAGTGTAAATGCAAAACAATGCCTTTTGCCTGCTACCTCGCTCCCACACCCACCCGGCATGAGTGGTTGGTGCTCAGAGAAAAGGAAAATGGACATACAATCGTTCTTCAGTGCTGCAAAATGCCAGTAATGCCGCAGTAATATTAAAGCCATGTGATGAAGTCTTCACAACAAACAATATGATATGTGCATTATTTCTTTTTGATGTGAACATCTGAAACTTTACTGTTCCCAGTGTTTCTGACTGTTAAAATGAGTGCTTCATGTTAGAGTTATTTTCACTGGCACCCATAAAAGGAGAGCTGGCCCCAATCTCGCCCCTGTAGTTAAAGTGGACCTGAACTGCCACTGTTTAGGACCTCAGCAGCAAACACTCTGAGGAGGGATTCACATTTGCAGTTTTCATAGCATAAAACATATTTGAATATCAGGAAGAGATTTTCCAAAGAAATGACACACTATGACACTTTTTGGTCAGTGTGAAGCAGGGTCAGTCAAAGGAATGATGCTGGAATTCAAGTGAATTTCAGGCTCATTCTCCTGATAAGGACAATCCTAGAACGGGATCCCTCTGCAGGAACAACTACCTGCCCGCCTTGCACCCGGGATGTACTGTGGGAGAATGTCAAATACAGGGAAGCTTTTCCAACGTAGTAACTGTAGGAAGAGAATTTGTTTTGATCAGTAAGGAGCTAGAGTCTTTCTAATTCAGAGCCTGCATTTGCACATGTATGTTTTATTAGTTAATATTCTAAGTAAATTCTGTACTTTTACTTAGAAGAAGAGAGAGTTAGAGTTCCTAGAGTTCTAGCAGCTGTATTTATAATTCTGACAAGTGTGTGATTTTGTCATGGGAAAACACGCTCAGCCACAGTAATACTTTGGTAGCCATTTTTATGGTTTTCTGGTGTTACATATGAAACTGAAATTTGCCCTGTAAAAAAACTTGTAAAAACATTTAGTTTTAAGTGATTAAATTTCAATTTGCAGAATAATGCCATTGAGGCATTGGTGGAAATTACAGTGAGTATTTTCTGTCCAAACCAAACTTGGCCTGTTCCATCTGAACAAAATTTATTTTCTTAATATTTTTTTCTAATCTCAGTAATTTTATGTTGTTGATGGTGAGCAAGAAGTAGTGTCTTGCAATGCATAGATATTTTTCTTTTCATTCAACACACTAGAGGTGAAATTTTGTCTTCCACCTAATACTAAAAATGACTACAGCAGGTATCACTTTTCATCTAACACCAGCATGAGATCACAATATAAACTGTCCAATACTTTGGTTTATGACCAAACTAGAATTACCGTCTTGTTTTTATATGCCTCCACCAACCCGCCAAATTGCAGGAAATATGGTCAGTGTCCCCGTCCTGAGTTACAGCATTGAATAAAAACAAGTGTTTTTTCAGAAAATTATGATATTGTATTCACAAGGTCACCATGACCTTGAACTTTAACCTTTGACCACCAAAATCTTATCAGTTCTTCCTTGAGTTCGAGTGAATGTTTGTGCCAAATTTGACATAATTAACTCAAGGTGTTCCTGACATATAACGTTCATGACAATGGGGAAACTCAAAAAGATAATGCCTAAAAACCCTGCTAACAACACAAACTAAGATGGAAAACATGGTGAACATTACCTACTAGAAATTAGCACGTTAGTGTTGCCATTGTCCTTGTGCTTAGGTACAACCACACAGCACTCCTAGTGTGGTTGTAGACTCTTGGTCTCTGTATGGAGTCATTTCAAAGACTTAAAAGATTCATGTGCTAAACACGATTATCTGCAACATATATATTTAAGTTTTCCACATGCTGTAAAATCCTGCGGCTGGAACACAGCTGCAGCGGTTCATATGATCGAGTGTAAAGCTAAAAGCAGTTTCACACTTCATATAACTGATGTTACTCTGTACCTGACCTTGAATCATTTATTTAACAGACTATCATCCCCCTTCATTATTGCAGATAATGAGATCTGCGTGCAAAAACACAAGTGCAGTGACTCTTCATGTTCACGAATTACCCCCAGTGACATTCTGCCTGTGTCTTTGGATGAAGATTGGCCAACAGTATTTTTGAGACAGAAAATCTGCTTTGTACAAGATGATCTAAGAGGGCTTTGTCTTGTGAATGAGCATGAGTGTAAGTGATGCCCTACATAACCGCACCCCTCACCTTTTCTGTCATTTTACAGGACAGGCTTACCTGGAAGGCCCTGTTTAACAGTGAAAGGCACACACAATCCTATTTGAAGCCTGCTCTGTGGATTTAGCCACTTTTTAAATTCAAATCACTCACACCGCAGTGTCAGGACAAGGGGAGGGTGGGAGGGGATGGTGGGCTTAATATAAAACCCAAATCCCATTAGAGATGGACCGTAGGAAAATGAGGGGTTGGCACTGTGTCACCTTACCACACGATGTGAAGAGGGAACTCTTTGATGGGGGTCAGAGATGATGTCCCATATTGCACACCTTTTCCTTTTTTTTGTTTTCACATTTCTACCCATCAAACCGGAATCGCCAGAAGTGAAATGTATCATTACAGGATCTGTGTCCACAGAGGAGCAAGGCTAGAAGGAGTAGGTGACTTATCTGCCACAGACGTAAGTCTTTGGGGTAATAAGGCATGCATGAGAAGCTGTTTCCCTCCTCTGAATGGGGTATCCATGTCGCCTGGTCCCTGTATAGCCTGCAGACTCTCTGAAGTGGTCGACTTAGCTTGGCCTTCTTGTATAATTAGTCTCCTGAACCATGTAGGATGTGTTTCTCGATGGCTCACCTCCTCTATTTTCATTTATACCTGTTCCTCTCTCTCGCTCTCTCACTCTCTTTTTCTCTCTCACTGACTCTTCCCATCTCTCACTCTCCAAAGACCATGCTTACACACACACACACACACACACACACACACACACACACACACACACACACAAAGGAAGTAATCATTGTCAAAATCAAAACACAACCTCCTAGATGTTTGATGCCGGCTTTAACTCCTTTGTTGCTATTGACCTTCATATGATAATGAAATTGTAATAGAGTTGTAAAGTAGGAGGAGCTATTTTGGGTGTCTCCAGTGCTGGAAGTAAAATTTTTCCCAAAGACAATCTTACATAACAGTTACAGTAACAGTTGGAGTACTTCTACCTCTTGGATCGGCATGGAAACCATCAGTCCAGATGATTAATAACTGGATTAGAAAATATCTGGTTCCTAGAAATTATTTGAAAAACGTTTTAAAGGTGTGTATATACGTTTTTTCATGGACAAGTGAACTATTGAAGTACTGCCTGAAATTATGGCATATAGGTTCAGTTTATATGGTAAGTTTACGTGACAAACCTCACATAGCTCTAGGGCAACTACCAAATGCCAAAGTTAAGTCACTGGATATCAAAAATGAACTGCACCTATAGCAAAACCCCACAGCCACACAATCATAAGAACACATAAACATGGCAATTTAGCAATTTAAACAGAACAGAACTTAAAATCAAAATATGATTACTCAAATTGAACGATGTATTGAATGTTCCCTGTCCACAGCCACTGCCAGATACCAACATAACCATGCCCTCTCTGGACTGACATGCTTAGGCCATACCCCTTCAAGAACCTGGACCGTAGACAACAAATGTTCAATTAACAACTGTCGAGTGCAATTCGCACAGTTGAGAACACGTTCCGAATTCTGGTCAACAGATGTGTTTTCCTAACCAACACTGAGCCTCACAAAGTTATAATGATCACACTTGCCGCTCTCCCTGTTCACAACGCTTCAGAGGCCTACCTGCACGCAGCATTTGTGGATATGGAGCCTGAGAACCACAGAATCATTCATGGAGCTTGGCGAAGGGATGGAGAACTCGCCTCTGTTGCAGTGAGCAGGGCACGGAAAGCCAAAACAACAGAAAAAGAACAAGACCAGTTGAAGGGAAACAGCTGTCAGCTGCTGGACCTGTTGCTTGGCAGGAAAATATAATCCATTCACGGACATACTCTTCAACACCTGCTTTACCTGTTCCCTGGGATGAAAATATGATTTACTTTTGGACATTGAAATTAGTTACTAATATGTTAATAATGTTAATTCTCTCCACCTTTAAAAAACAATACAAAACAAATTTGTGGCTCAATACTAAAAACTTGAGCACAAGGAGATATGAATAGAAACAGTCATATAAACACGGCCACTACCTTGTAAACTTGTAAATATGGCATGGAACATCTCACAGTGTACAGTCTAGCACCACAGAAGAGAAACAACTTATACACAGAGACTCTCATGTGTCTCTCTCCTGGTCATATGGCTGTTGTAGTGCCGCAGAGTAGTTCAGTGGAGCAGGTGTTGGTGTGCATCTTCTGTCATAAAAAGAATGTTTGGACAGACTCGACTCTCAGTCACTAGATCCTTGATTTGTTTTATTTCACTTATTACCTGTCAGCCAGATGTTTCCTCGACATTCTGACTGGCACCTAGCAGTGTTTGAGACACATTCATTGAAATGGCAACCGTCTCAGTTTCAAGATCATCAGTTCCCCTGTACTCTGACTTTTTTTGGCCTTATGTGCAAGATCAGGTTATTAGCTGCCACTGCACAAGAATGGGATGGTGCACTTTCAGGTTAGTTCAGCTCGGTAGCTGGTGTGTACTGGACTTCTGGATGACAGTTGGAGGTAGAAGATTCGCACCCCATCATCCGTCTCCTGGTCATCACTGCCCTCCTCCGCAGCATCTGTGCTGACAGGCAACATATCATCTATCTAGAATAAAGAATACCATTAGAAATACTAGACAGTGCAATTTCTGAAGAAATTGTACTGGGATTGCTGCTTTTGGAAAAGCCAAAACTAAACTGGCTATACTGGTATTACTGGCTACTAAGAAAATTCTGAAGCTGAGCTCAATTATTTGAAGTGTCAGCAACTAACATTTAAAATAGAGCTGCAACTAAATATATATATATATATATATATATATATATATATATATATATATATATATATACAGTATATTAGATATATAGATACACACACACCACAGACACACAATTGCTCTTAACTGCCAAATAACTTTTTTCACAATCAAACTTTGATCAACAAAACTTCTTCACTTTGTTCCACCCAGCTGTCACAGCAGCATCCATCTTTGTCTTCACCATGTTTATACCAGCGAGCACTCAGTCATCCTATTGGTTAACCTGAAGGAACACATTGACATGCTAGACTTTTGATTGTAGTATCGTGGGGCGCCCCAGATGGATTATGTCACACTACAAGGTCTGTTCCTGTTGTTCCTAACATCCATATTCAGGCCTGACGCTTGAAATTTGTCATCTACGACAACATCATGCAAAATTGGATTGTATTCGTGTAGTTTGATCAGGTTATTAGTGTAAATGTAGGTATAGAAGGTTAAAATCTGGCAATCAGATGTTACCAACACATTGAACTTATCTGTTTCCTGTAAATCTTATGCTTTGACCAGTAATTACACAAAGTGTATCTCTTGACACCTTTGAGAATTACCTGAGTGCAGCAGTGAAAAAAAACATTTACTGTAAAGGTAAAAGTAACTATGCAACATGGAGGTCATTAGTTCAAATCACCACACTGGTTGGGAAAAATTTCTGGGTGGGAAGTGAATTAATCACTCTCTGACCTTTGTCAAAAACTACCAACAAAGTGCCTTTGTGCAAAGCCCTTTAACCCCACTGTGCCAGTGACCAATAGGAGACATTTCTTGACTTTGCAGCTCACACATGTGGGTGTACGGTTGAATATAGAAGAGTATATAAAAGAGAAAAAGGAGTCATTCCTCCCTGAATACATAAAGTAATAGATAAAAACAGCAATCGTGTTTTAGAAAAGTGTAACTCGGTGTGCTTTAACACCGATTAGACATCCTAGATTAGTTAAAGAGCACCTCTCCCTTGGCCACATTTCCTCCATGCTCTAGTACAACTGAGATTGTTCCTAAGTTGAGAGAAAATGAAGAAATAAATGACTGAGACATGGGAGGGAAAGAGGGCAGGCTGGTTTCACTTGCCTGCCTTGTTAAAAGAAAGAATAATTACTGGAGCATTGCACAGTAATGCATCAAATGATCATGTCAGTTTTGACTGTGCATGGGGAATGATTAACAAGCCAGAAGAGCAGTCTCATAGTGAGAAATGGCCACTGGGCAAGAAAAAAAACTCACTTTTCAGGGTTGCATTTTCCTTTAAGGTAATGACATACAACATTTTCAAATAAATACTGTGAATGTCTGTTTTGCTACTCTCATTGATGTGAGAAATTTGCAGTTCTAAAAGGTGCAACCATTTCTCAGTAAACCAGAAATTTCTTCATTAACTGAAAGCCAATACAATTTATTATAGATATAAACTGCAGATTTTCTTGTTTTGTGTCCATTGAGGTAAAATATATCCAATCTGCATATTCAAATATTTATCTCCTTGAGGGCTACACCTTAGTAGACTATTCCAAAGTAAAATAAAAACACTGCTGATAGATTTTTTCCACTGTGAAGGAAACGAAAAACAGTGGGTTTAAAGGGTCACTGCTGGTTTTAATGCACAGACATGCACACAGATACCGTGCCTGTAGTTCCAAGACAGTTGTCCCTGTGACATATAATAGGTCACAGGAATATCCTCCAGCATGGGTATAGCCAGCATAGATAACAGCTCATTTCCTCAGATAATGTACTTCTTATCTGTGGACTGTACAGGGTTTCCCAATGATGCAATGGACACTGACAGGCTCGGAGTGAGAATGTTGTGTTTGCTCTAACCACAGTGTTTTATCTCAGTGGTTTCCAAACTTTTAAAAACTATGGCACTCCTTCATAGTAATTTGTTTTCATTGCATTGACTTCGGGCCATCTCAGGTTTGGCCATCTCATGCCGAGGTGTATTAGCATGTCTTTGAGTTCTATTTACAGATGGCAAGTCTTTCCATCACTGCTCTGATGGTCGCTATGTCTGACTGCTGTATACCTGGAAAACTCGGGGGACAGAAAGAGTGAGGTGCCCATTAGGTGCCCCATGGGAGAATACTACAACGTTTTCAATATTGTGATTTGGATCTTAATTGCTTATTTCTTGTATTTTGGAATGTTTGGAAATATAATATATGCAATTTAAAGCTACTCAAACAAAAACAATGGATCACACTTGCATGTGAATGAATCTGCAGAGAATAATCACCTCACTGTGCAGTTCCCCTCAGCTCTATGGACGTTGCCTCTGTGACATCACCCATAGGTTTCTGAAGACCAGTTTAGCTCAGAGTGAGCTGCTCTGCCGTCCCCATCTTGGCAGTATCTGACTCTGCCGAACTACTGGCCAATCCAGAAATGGGCAGAGAGGAGGGGCGCGTGTGGAGCTTTTGGTGAATGCCGGTTTGTGGCAAGCATACACTCACCCAACTGTCACTCGAAGCGGCCACGCCCTCAATTACACAGAACTTTAATCCTTCATAAAATTTAAACGAGTGAGTTAAATAAAAAAAATACCCCCACACCGTTGTCATAAAGGAGGAAATTAACTGCAGAGACCGAAATCGATTTTGGTACCAGATGTTTATTTCTGCTGTAAATTTGGACACATTAACATGGGAGTCTATGGAGACTGACTTGCTTTTGGAGCCAGCCTCAAGAGGTCATTCGAAGAAGTGCAGTTTTAGGTACTTCTGTGTTGGCTTCATTTTTCAGCCTCGGAGGTTGGTGCTTGATTGTACACTACCTGCCTAGTGCCAAACAGCAGACAGAAAAAGTTAGCAACTAGCTGGTGAGCATAGTGGGACATTTAGCAGCAAAAAGGCAGATATTTCCCTCAAGAATCAGTGGAGACCAAGAACAGGGATAAAAGAGAGTGAATATTTTACTTATATTTGCCCGGAAACACGATAGCAGAAAAAGTGTAATGTTGCTCTGTGTCTACTGGACGTGTAGTTTTCTTTCATTATATTTTATTCTATTTATTAAAAAACAAAAATGAACGACAAAAAATGACTGAGAAAATCTTAGCCTAATCTTAATACATCCTAGGGTGCCACGCCATTCATTTTGGGAACCACTGCTGGTGCTAAAGTAGTAGTAGAGCTGAGTTTTCATACAGTGGCAGTGAGAGCAGACAGAGACAACAACAGTAAACCACTTACAGGAACTTTAATTCATCATCAAAACACCATAGTTAGACTCACAAACAATCACCATGACGTAAAGTGCAGAAACACGTCACTTAAGATATAGACAATATACTTTTTGATGTCTAATTTAAACCAATGATGGACTATGTCTTTATTAAAAGACAATGCATGTGGCATATATGATGTATGCTTAATGCTGGGATAAAAGACGTATGTTTAAAAATCAATGTATGGAATCTCATATGTGATATTTATGTTGTGTCTCAGTTAATCCATCTTCACTCTGTGTAATCATAATCATAACTCCACCACAGCCCAAATGACACACCACACCATCCAGTCATAGAACATATTGCATTTATAACTGGAGTTCCCGCAAGTGGTAAATGTCCCCTCAGCTCGTCTTATATAATGTATTTAAAGCACGGAATCCTATCTTACTTCTTTAATTAATTCCATAAATCATTATTAATAACCTTTAAAGCCCCCCATCTGCATGGTTATAATCACCATAGTCAATCTTTGGTGTCAGGTTTGATTGCCAATCCATGTCCTTCTCTAATTGACCTTGTCCAGTGAGGGAAGAGCAGACAATATTGCTTTTTCCCACTGGTACCCCACTCATTTCTATTCTAAATGAAGACTGCCCCCAGTTTGTTCAGCAGATTGAATTCATCACTTTATCCTTTAAACAGCTGACACATGGGCAACTTCAGTGTATGGTTATTGAATTCGCAAAAACATTTCAACACTTACAACTGAAAATGTGTTTGTATTTGTGTGAATGATATCTTTAATTTAGCTACACAGAGGATGGAGTACTTTGCATGCCAACTTATGTTCAGGGATGGTGTTGCAGCTGCCACTCCTGACGGACTCAGCATCCACTCTGAAAAGTGTAGAGGGACATATCTTAAATAGTTTCATCAAACTTAAAAAATGTATCCAATCATACCTGCAGATTATTAAATAAAGTAAACCTAAATAATGGAATGTTGTGAGTTTGATAACATGTCTTTGTCTATGTCCAATCTGTCCAACTGCATAAAGATTTCTGATTTTAACCCCTCTCCTCAAAAGGGCCATTTTATTAACAGAAAAAAGTACAGGAATACTATTTAAACAGTGATGATCATGTTAAATTGCAGTAGTTGTGAGTGACAGGCTCTGTGGGATAAATGTATTCAGATTAAATATGACAGACAAATCTAAGTCATTGAAAAAAGCTTAATTGGTGTTTATTTACCTGATTCCCCTAATGCTCTTTAAGACATTTAGTAACATGTTTACGTGCATCCATATTTCATTTTTGCGATGATACCCCATGTACTCAGAAAACTCATGTAAATATTGCTGGGAGCCTGAGAAGAGACTTGTTGACTTTCCCTAATTTGAACCAAGTGCTTTGAGTTACGTGACGATAAAAACTTTTTATTCTCGCTTTTTTTTTCGAGAACTTTTTTCTTCTACTGAAGTTAGCATGCCCAGCTAGCTCCAGCCCATCTCGTCACTTTACGATAGCGACTGTAGCCTCCAATCTGCCCTGAAGATGTAACACTGTTCACAGGGTGTACTAACAATGGCCGAATCTCTTGACAATCACCAGCACCCAATCATGGCAAAAAAGGTTTTTGGCCGCAGAGAAAACTTACAAATAGTCCCGCATGTCCAGACAGCCAATTTGGACTGCAAAGAGTGAGGATTTTCATTTTAACAAATTTGAATTTAACAAGTGCTGAGAACAACCCTGTAGGACTGAGCAGTGAATGGTGGTGTGTTGCACAGGTTGAAAGTGATAATGGCCACAGATTGTGCAGTTGGACAGATGAGCTGGATTCTTTTGCCCCATGTCACTGTTTATGTCCTGAAACATAACTGTGAATAAAAAGTACTGAAAAAGGGAGGGGTACAGACGGGACGTAGCACAGAAGCTGTAGCCTTCATGTTACACGGTTTTATAAAATGCAGGCAGAAAATGTCAGGTCCTTATTATGCTGTGCTTGCTAACATTGTCCCTTGGGGCTTACCATAGAGGTGATGGTATGGCCCCAAGGGATAAGTTGTCAACATGAACCAACTCTCAGAGAAGGAAGGTGGAAACTTTGAGGATTCAGTGGATTAAACAAACAGGGAAGTGTGCTTTAAGTAAAATTCAAGTGACGTTTCAGCACTTTTATTTGAGTGGGATACTTTCCACATGTGCTTTGTATTATATTTCAGTGTCAAACTGCTGCCTGTCTCTGGTAGTGTATTCATTCAGTCTCTTCGTGGTGAGAAATATGGTGAGACTTCACTTTTTGTGTGACATGACCGAACTGGTGTGCGACAAAGAAAGAGCTTGCTTTTATTTGCCTGCAGGGTGCTATATATCTGGGACCCCTGACAACAACTCAAGAGCTTTTAAACAATAAATATCTAAACCACAGGGTCTGTGTTCAGCTATGGGCCACCTAAATTATTCAGGGTAGCACCACTGCTTTGGCGTCCCTAGTTGCTGGAACTGACTGCGTGCACTATAGCAGGAATATACTCTTTAATTCATACTGACATCTATGAAATGGAGCCAAAGTTTGCTAAAGGATAAACTGCAGGGCTCATATTATTTTGATTGATTATTTTGATTATTTGATTTATTGTACAATAACTTAGAAGTTAAAACTGAGGCTATTCTTTGTGCCCTTTATAATTCCTTACCTTGTCAAAAACTATGCTAAACATAACAACTTTTAAAAAGTGACCCAATAACACACATACATATTCACACACACACACACACACACACACACACACACACACAAACACACACACACACACACACACACACACACACACACACACACACACACACACACACACACACACACACACACACACACACACACACATCAGCAGGGTGATTTATTTTAAGACTCAGAGAGTCTAAGAATGCCATTTAGTAAAGATGGCAGTAGGTAATAAATCCTCATCAAGTCTGGTACATCCTGTTAGCTTCTTCTCTCCTAGTGACAGCTTTTTAATAAGCTGTGTGTGGTCCTGTATGTGTACTTGACATTTACTAGCTGGCGTTACCCCTCCTTGTCCGTCAGTGCACATTATGCATATTCTACTAGAACCCGAGCAAAGCATTCAAATGTACTATAACCATGTCATTCGTACTTTTCAAGGTCTAGGGGAATGCAGCTAGTCTGTTTGTTGCTGTAATTGATTTCTTTTCAGCTGCGCAAATTAGTTTCTTATTTCTTTGGAAGTTATTTATATGGAAATGGTGTGATGTTGTGACTACATTAGTCGAGTTATTCTCACCTCCCTCTAAAGTCACTACCTCCTGGGGAAACTTCCTTTGTTGCCATTTGCTGTTTTGCTGATTCTGTCAGCAAAAATTAATTGGTGTCCATTTTAACTCCCCTCGAGCCTTAATTTCTATGAGCAGAGAGATACCCAGGCCCAATTAGGTGGTGTAAATAACATTTGCTCTATAATTGCTTCAATAAAGATTTATCGGCTTCTCTTCATTGTCCTTATGTTAAGGCATAGCTCGCCAGAGGAGACTGAGGCATGGCAAAGTTATCTGGCTGAATGGTGAAGAAAGGGTATATTCCTGAATATATAGCACAATGCCTGTGTCTGGGCAGTATTATCCATGCCTATCTGTCAAATGTAGATTACATGGAATTGGGTATTCTGTGATTTGCCTGGGGTTGGTTGGGGAAATCCACATTTAAAAAAAAAGAAAAAAAAAAGCAAATGAGCAGAAAGGACAATCACATTCACAAGGACACAAATTTTTAAATCTTCATTGATGGGCCTTAAATATCTAAGTGAAAGTCGATGAAATGCAGACTTGCTCTGAAAACAAATGTAGGCCACACTACATGATGAGTATCCACATCTGACCCTTTGCCTTTGCCTTCATGACCATCTTTCTGTTGCTATGCTTGTAGTCTTAGAGACTGAAAGTGAAACTTATGTAGTTTTATAATAATGGGTTGTTGATTCCTGACACAGCCATAGCTAGCTGGCTAAATGCTGTTAATTTCATGGGTTGATCCAGCTGATATTTGCGTGTCTCAAACTGCTTTGCTAGAAAGTGAAAACCCTAACAGCAACACAAAAAACCTATATCATGATGACACAATAATGGTAAAAACAAACCAGCAATTCTTGACTGTTTTACCAGGAAAATTTTTCTGATTAGGCTTTTTTCTTTTTCTAACATAGCCCCAGCAAAAATGATATTGTTATTTTTCACTTTAAGTAAAGAAAAGCCTTCCATTATAAGCTAGAAAGTATCTTCAGATCAGACCACTACAGATCAGAAAAAAAATTAGGTATTAGTATTGATAGTGAGCTAGTTAGCCAGATATGCTAACATATTACTTTAGAGAAACACTTTTACTTTTGTAATTTCAGTTCCTTTAAGTTCTGCTTGGGCCACTGTTGTCCAGGTAAGTGATTTAAAGGTCAGTTCAGATGATGAAATGTTTGTATTATTGCTCAAAGAAATTTTGGGAGGTTTGTATGATCACTGGCATTACCACTTTCTAATGTAAGTTCTTTGTGCAGTGAAAGCTGGATTCACCTTGAAGGCAGAACCTTTTCACCATTCCCACCTACACCTGGCTTGAGGTTCAGGTCAGAGGAGTGTGTTTACCAACACCATGATACATGGTTTCAGAATGAAAGTACTTTCACCATGACTGTCTAAGTGTGTACAGCATGTTTGTGATATCTAAATTTTATGAGAAGAATAAGGTCAGCCACCTTCACTATAAAATACATGTAAATGTATGCCTTGATGTGTGTGTGTGTGTGTTGTGTGTGTGTGTGTGTGTGCAGAAACACCATCATTTTTGTGTCTGTATTTTTTATGCTAAGAATGCTGATAATAATTCACGCCCTGGCAGAAAGCCAACCTATTGTTCCTGCATTGTACATTCTCCTAAATACTTCAAACCGTACATCAAAGGTGTGCAACAATTTTAGAAAACCTATCAGGGTGATGTATGATTTAAACAGTTCACAGCTATATTAATGTTGTTCAGAGGTATGATGATTAGTGCAGGAGAACTCTGGCTGGCATAAAGATCCACTGCTCATCAGGGACCTTGGAAGCATCAGTTTGCCACCATTACTAAAAGCTATTGCTTGCCTATTCATCCATTTCCCATGTACGATCCAAATAAACATGGCAGTGCTTGGCCTGCCAGGTGGATCTGGGGCTCGCCACCTCCTCTCCTTTGTTCCTTTTCCCGTATTAATAGCTCCTCAGGAGAGCCAGAGAGGTCTGTATGTCAGGTTTTATCTCCAGAGAAGAACTGGGGAAAGCTAAATGAAGCCTGAACTTGAGAACAGCCCCATCTAAACTTCTCAAGGGGATGCTCGCAGCACATTAAGGGAAACATCAGTAATGTGCAAAACAAATGGAGGGATGTGAAAACCCCCAAAGACTTTCCCCCACCAGCTACGTTGAGCTGCTGCCATAAATCTCAGGACCCCTGTGCACACTGTTGTATCCAGACTGGGGGAGAGAAATGGGGACTAAGCAGAGCCAGGTTTTATCCGCATGGAAACAGTGTAACTGTCAGAAGGAGGCTTTTCATTTCAGTGCTTAGCTCCAAATGTGGGCTGCTTGTTGTCTCTTTGCCAAAGGCTTTTCAGACTTGATGCACTAAACAGTTAGTCGAAAAGTTAAAGCAATTATCCATTGTTGCTGTCCGGAGAGTATTTCTCCTGCCTTCAATGACAGTCTGTTTGTAACTACATGATTTGGATAAAGACTAATTGAGTGTGAGTAAAGCACAAGAGCAACGGGATTATGCTAATAAAGATGTATTATGGCTGGGAACAAAAGGCCTTGGCAAGGTATCCGACCAGTGGGGCTTGTGGGTTGCCTGTGGATGGGGAAGGTGGGCGGTACGCACTGAGCTGTACATTTTCCCTGATGAAATGTAGGCACGCTTTGCAGCGATACAGCAGATTATATTCTGAACACACTTGGTGATGGAAAACTAACCATGATGAGATTTCACGCAATTTTATTTTTATTGGATGGATTTCCATGAAATTTTATACAGACTTTCATTGTCCCCAGAGGATGAAGTCTGCTGGCTGTGATTCTGACTTCGGTCTAGAAGCAACAGGAGGTTGAAATTATTGTTTTTTAGTAAAATGTCTCAGTAAGTATTGGACGGATTGCTATGAAATTCGGTATTACATATCCTTGGAGCCCAGAAGATGAATCGTAATGATGCTGGTGATCCCCTGACTTTTTACCAAGCACCATCATTAACTCAAAATCTGATTTATGACCATAAGTTCTGTCAAAACTAGTGACATTCCCATCAGTCTCACCAACTTTGTGTTTAGTGCTTATTAGAAAATGCTAGCATGCTGTTAAGATGGCAAACATGATAAACATTGTATGCGTTTTCATTGTGAGTATGGCCATACCCACCATTGAGATCACCAAGGTCTGGACTTCTGTATTTCTTCCAAGGTGACAAAAGTTGTGAAACTGCTTAAAATAACTCCACTTTGCTTGCTACAAAGATATTGCACGTCAAGATCACCGACATTCTCATCTGAACACCTGTATCAATGCTTGTGTATGAGTGGCAGTGAATGATCTTGTTGTAACTACAGAATCCTGACTCAGGTTCTTTGATTATATCAACAAACTGGACAGGAAGCTAAATCCACAGAAGTGTGATAACTACAAAGATGTACTAGCGTACATTGTAGTTCAATGCCTTTCATCCCCAGACATCATGTGACGAATAGCTTGTGTGCGGTCGCACTGTTACACAGTGGCCATCCATCATGATGCTGGCTAGTTTTTCACTTGAGTGAATTAACTAGTTCGCTAACTAATATTAATTCCACCCATCCAATGTCAGACTGATGAAGTTTCAATGCATCAGTCTGATGACTGTTCAATTCAATTTGTGTAAAGTGTGAAATGCTTGTTAGAATTACGTAGCCAATATATTTTCATTTTCATTGCAACATTATCCTAGCAGAGGTCAGGAACATTTACATGCACATATCAATTGACCCTGTGTTCATTTTCTTCACTGACACAGACCGACTTTTTCCCCTAGTTAATTGCTATTTTTTTCTTGTCTTTGAGAGCTGAGTTTTACAGTGCCCATAATAGTGACTGGCATTATCTCTCTGTGCTGTTCAACACAAACAAAAATGGACTGACCTGATCTAAGCAATGTAGGCCTTACAACCAGGGAGTTATATGGTCTTTGGTAATTACAGCAGAAAATATATATATTTAACAACAACACAAACCTCGCATAATTATAGTATCATAATATAGTGCATAGTATAGATTGTATGAATATGTTATTGTATAAAACATATTTTGCTTAGGTTCAAGTACTGTTTTAGAAACATTTCTACAGTTTTCATTGACATAGATTTGAAGCTATTGCTATCTAATTTTTGCCTTCCAAACGTCCTGAAATGCATATATGTATATTTCAGGGTGCATGCCATCAAATCTCTCTAGTAAGCACAGTTTTTGGACCTCTCTATTTTTAAAACCTCACGTATGACCATGATAGTTAGAATGGTAGCATGCTGACATTTAGTATTCAAAATGTGAGCATTAGCAAATCTAGAACTTCTGCCCTGTGGTGCAAAACTTTAGGTTAACTGGAGAATTTCAGACCAGTTTCATAAAAAGCCTATTTCAACAAACAAGCGAGCAGATAAACAATAAAATTGGCTATCTTGATCATTCTTGCTAGAAAGCAATGACAAAAAATTATTCAAAATCTCAATTAAATACTTTTGAATACCCAAATCAGCAGCAGTTAAAATGTCAAATGCCATTTATCAACACAGTAAAGGTAGCAGAGCAGTTTGCAGACTGGGTATGAATTACCATTCTCCTCCTTCCCCTCTAGCTGTTGCTCATGCCGAATGGTCAGAGTGGCTTGCCTGGCCTCATTTGCTGGTTAATTGCATTTTATAGTTGAGCTAAAGACCTGTCATCTGTTTCTGTGGTTTCATTTATCTTACAAATAACCTAGAGAGGGTTGGGTTAAAGTACCTGTGCCGGCCAAATAAGCTCTTTCACTGAATTTCTCAGCTTTTATTGCAGATATCACTTTTTCACACCCTATTTCATGCCTATGATGAGACAGAATTTAATTTTGGGAATTAATGCTGCTGAACATATTAAGGAAAATAAAATATGAACAAAGGTATCTTCAGGTTTGTGATATCCAGTTGTCAATTAAGCACTGCTGGATCAAAAAATCCTTACAGTACACATAGGTGAATTTTGTCCCAGTTTTTAAGCTGAATTCAATAATAATCACACCAACAAAAAACCCACGAACAATATCAAAATATCTCTGCTGTTTCAGCTCAATCTGTTGTGCAACGCTGTGTTGCATCTGTTTTTTTTTTCCTTCAAGGTAGTGTGTATTCCCACTGTGAATGGTGTCCCCATTCCTTGTAATTATGCAAATGACACATTAATGAGGTGTAATTGTGAATTCATAAAACAGCGGGGATAAACTGTATAAAGATGCCATGTCTTAATAGGGGTAGTGGGAAGCTTCATCACTGAGGGGCTGAATACGCTAATTGTTTACCCACCACTGCTACTTTAAGTAGCACATATTCATTTTAAGGGCATGGAGTCTAGTTATGAGTGTTTATTCTACTTAATGAATGGTGCTGAGTGTTTATCATGGCAAGGAACATTTACTACGCAAACTATACATTTTAAAAGACATGAAGTCACTGTAAAACAGCTGCGGGGCAAAGGTTAAACTATTTAGCCCAAACTTTTTTTCTCTTCTGTGTGAGATAATTAGTGCATTGCATTACTGCTTATGGCTGTCTGTGGCCTTTCACAGTTGAGATGACTCAGCGGTTTCACAACCAGCACAACATTTAAATGCATCTGCGGTAACGCTTCATAATAAGGGTACAAATCACATGCTTACTCAATGCTGCATTAATGCATAACTGTTGATGACGTAATGCATGAATAAATGTAAGAAGTGTCATGAATTCCTGTCGCTCACCATGAACGAGCAGAAGAACAGTACATATTCTAATGCCTTATTATAAAAACACATTTTTCAAATCAAGCTGGTCATCAGAGTCAAACATTTACATATTGCTGCATGACCCAATACTCAAAAGAAGCACCACCCTCCTCTCTGACCTGTGAGTTGTGTAAACCGTTTTCATATATAAAATACAATTAATACCTAATGGTTATTATTTTCTGAGATATGTGCATCCATATTGCATGGTATTCCCAGCTAATCAACATTTTAAATTCAAGATCTCTAGTGGGGTTAATCAACCTGTATCCATTACACAATGAATACAGGTTAATACATTTGTGTGCAATTTTACACATGCATGGCACAGCAGTGTAAATTCATTAACTAGCCTATTCAGAGTGGAATTATAAGACTATTAAAAATAAACAATAAACTCTATATTAATAGTAATAATAATACATTTTATTTATAGGCACCTTTCAAGGCACCCAAGGACACCTTACAACATACAGTAAACATATAATGCAAGAACAAAGTATAAAATAGAAAACAAATTAGAGATTTTAATATGCAATTATATTTATTCTAACTATTCCTCCATTGTTTCACTGCTCATGACTGAGCACCAGTGTATATTATATGATATTTTATATTGGTACTGAAATAACAAATCAACACTGGAGATGAAAGGGCACATTATGAGCTAGCTAACATCAGTTAGCTAAACTGTAATTTAAGGCTGAAGTTAGAAATTAGCTAACATTATCATTCATCCATAGATACTTGACAAAAACTCTGAAGGTAGAAAGTAAAGTGTATTAAACAAGCTAGATAGTTGGCTAGATGAGATGTTCACTAACGTCAAGGATATGGTCCACTTTATTTGTGAAGATTCTTCCTGGCATAAATATGGGAAATATAAAGTAATATTTACAATTACAGGTGAGAATGGAAACTGTTGTTTTTACCTCTTTTGAGGAGGTCCAAGTCTTAATCCCCCTTGTAATTTGAACCGATTTGCAAATCGGTTCCAATGCCGGACCGGAAAAAAAAGCCCAACATTAACCATAACTATAACTATAATAAGACCTCACCCATTGTTATATATAGAGTCAGAGATACTGGTCAGTCAAGACAAAAGCTACAAGTGAAGGCACAAGATACAGCACACACAATGACAAAGGGCCATTAAATAAAATTCATTAATTATTTAACTCTTTTAATGAGACACCAGGATGTAATGTTAATTGACCTTGTGAGTTTTTCTAAATATTAACTAGCAAATTTCCAAACTGTATTTTGGACTTTTGTGTGTAAAGTGAGGACAGTGTCATTTTTATTTTATTTTTTCCATTGGATGAATAAGGACTGTTGCAATTCATGCTTGTTGCACTTTAAAGACATAAATGAATGTTTCAAAACATGCAGAGGAGGGGAAGAACCGCAGAGTTTAAGTTAATTTGTAACTTTACTGTTTGCACCACAAAAACCAGCCTTGCCAATAATCCAGCTGCTGCACCGACATACATCAGCTGCCTGTTAATTCTACTGCTGACAGCAATGTGGATTGATGTATTCTAATATTCGGGGCACTGTGTAATTTTTTTGTTTATTCAGGAAGAGGTCATTCATGGGGATGAGCTTTTATCTCTCAGAGACCTCAGCCGCTCTCCCTCTGTTGCTGCTTTTAAAGAGGAAGAAGAGGAGCTCATGACTGGTCATCACTAGAAGTCACCCACACTCCACCTGCTCAGTCTGCACTCCTCCCTCTAATAATATTTTCTCATCCACTTTGTGCCCAGCTGCACCTGGTTGCGTCTGGTGATCGCCTGAGGTCACCAAAATTGCAAAAAAATAAATAAATAAAATAGCTGGTAGCCTATTCTTTTTGTGCCTGGACATTGTGCTTGCATCTGTGCCCTATTTCAGGAAAATAGAGCCCTTAAGCGTTAAATGTAAGTTATCAACACATGGATACTTTTTGATGTTACATAAATGCACTTATAAGAATTATTTTCTGTCCCCAAATTTTAACATTTATCAGAGGGCAATACTCTTCATGTGGTGCAACATCAAAGACCCTGCAAACTTTTCAAATCTTCACCCAAAATGTGTTTTTTCTTCTTCTTCCTTCTCTTGGATATTTCAATGATGTATGTGCAGAGTTTCACACTGGAGTGCTGTTTTCACATTCATCCAGGAGGAAAGTTTCTCTGTGCTCACTTCACATCTGAGTTTAACACAGGTACATGCGAGCATGATTTTGGGAGCCTCCTGTGCAAATAGACTAAGAACTTTTCTGTGAAGTAGGAGCTTTTGGACTCAGTGAAATGTGCACTGCCTCATGTGCTGGGGGCACATTGAGCACTTTGGTATGTTTCGTGGCCAGGCGCGCCTGGTGCTCCTGTGGCGCACTCAGAAACTGGTTGGGATCAGAAAGAATACATTATCATACATTATAGGAAAGCAAGTTAGAGGTTGTGACGATTACGGCCAATCACCTTCACTGCTTTCATCCCTTTAAACATAAGGATCTTCTCGTCATGATGCGATGACAGTTTGGGAATCCCATAGAGAGCCTCCCTTTAGAGGAAACTTAGTGTTGTTTAAGACATCACAATATGAATACAGCAGCACAAATATACTGCCAGGAGCATATGATGTGTCTTTTAAATTGACAAGGCAAGAATTATGATCACAGACTTCCAGCTTAGCCGGAGTTGTTTGGAAGAAATAACAAAGGTGAATGGTAACGTTATGATCCAAACTCTCCAGTGTAAAGAGTCATCACAAAATACAGACTGACGACCCCGCTGAACTTTGACCTTATTGTAGTTTTATTGGCACTCATGGTCGCACACGGACAGCCAATTGGGAATACTGGGACATTTCCCAGTTTCCTTGACCAGCGATAATACAGCGAGCAGGAACGTGTTGACCGACCTCAGAATCCACGCATTAGACACGACTCTCACTCTTGCAGCAGTGTCAAAAACGATGTCTCCTGGCGACACACAAAGAAACCGTCTACCTGCTCCTTCACTGATAACATTTTAGACAAGTCACTGGGCAAAATGAACGGTTATCTTGGTCTAAAGAAAAGGAACGCTGGAGCAGAGAGGGAGGGAATGAAAAAGAGAGAGGCCATTGCCACAGATGCAGCTAAATGCTGCAAAATAAGCAGCATGTTCAGCATTAAGGAATCAGTTTCAGTCTGCTCCTGATCACAGTTTTCTTGTGAGTGATTATTAGCAACATTGTAGGTGCACTTACTTTCAGTTTTACCTGCAAATAAAAGCTAATTAGGCAAAACTCTTGGCTTGTTTGCAGCCTGTATGATTGCCTGGCTGATTGTGTTTCTTGCCCTGTTAGACCTGCTTTAATGATGATGCCAAGCCCATTACTTTGGTCAGTTCAGTGGGATCATATGTGATAGAATGGACGGAGCTATGAAAATTACACCTTTAATAATTGGTAGATTTTCTTCAACACTAGAGAATCAACACCAGAGAAACTAAAGTTTTGGAGATGCTTGTTAGTATTCAAACACAGTCGAAAGAAGGCAGTGAATCTGCTGAAAAACACTGAGCGCGTCGCTTGTTTTTCGGCATTAGCGGAACAAGTTACTCCTCGGGTGTCAGTGGCAGTGAGTTAGAGAGTGGCAGAGAGGGCGTGCTTTTGCATTCGTGACACATACAGATGTCTGGAATCAACTGCACATGTCAGGGCTTTAATTAGTTTCAACACTAAATCAATGACGGCTGATTAATAAGACAGGGGCCAGTGCGAAGGTTGAGGCAGGTTACTGAAACAAGAGAGCTTGCTTAAGGAGAAAAAACTAATTGTATGAATTATTGAGCAAGCTGTCTGTGCTGAGCAATGATGCAATTGGATTTTTTGGAGGAAAAAAAAAAATAAATAATTAAACGAAATGTACCCACTGGACCTAAAAATTTCCTGTAAGTTGATTCACGTTATGAGAGATGTTGTGGGTGAATGAATGTTTCTCTTTGGCTGTAAATGCTGCCTAACGTCATGATGAGAAAGATCGTACTTGGATCACACTGTGAAATAAGTTCAGTTATGTTCCTTTTGTTTTTGGTCTTTAAATGGTACTCTCTATAGTCTGGGCTGTGCTAATTTAGTCTAATTTAGGGCAGTAACTGCCATCATGCTTGTCAACTCATCACACAGTGATCATAAACCAACTTTTGTCCAACTATGTTTCTGCAAAACTTCTTCTTAGACTAATGAAATTTGAGGAAAAAGGCCGCCCATACAGAGAATAAACATGAGACAGATGGTCGGGGTGATGCAGGAACAACAAAATAAAAACATCAGAAGCCCAGTCATCTGGACAGAGAAAGGGAAATAAGTGCTGTTGCAGTTTAGTATAGATTATTTGTCACGCATCCACCAATCTAATTAATGGTTTCAGATTTATAATCAAAAACGCATGTAATGAAGGCTGATTGCCCATTCTTGTAAATCTATGAGAATGAATCCCTTATTCATGACAGATGGTTTTGACAGAAATCAGTTACTAACAGGTTTGGATTACTTCCTGTGTGATGAGTAAAGGATAATGTCTTTTTTTCATATTAAATACTTAATTTTTTTGTTTTTTTAATGCAATTTATTTACTGCAATTTGTCCCATATTTACTGTAGAGGCCGACTGTGAAAACCAATCCCTAGAAAATGTGTTTAACACAAAACCTGAGTGAGGGTAATGTGCTGCTGCTGTTATTCTGATGGAAACCCTCAGCGTGCACTGTGAGAAATAATAAATGCACAGCTCTTTATACATCAGGAGATTTTGAATACAGCACTTATAAGAAAGGGTAGCAGGGTCACAGCAACACAAAAACCTTCTGACATACAGGTACTTAACCACATTAACAAATACTTGAATCGTTTGCTTGACATCTGCTGCACTTACGCAGCAGATCTTTGTTTATTACAATCAATCAATTTCTGTATTAGTAATACAGCATATTTTATGGTTTTGGTGGTGTTTTGAATGGGCAATTCAGAGATCAGAAAAAATCCCTATGAAAACCAATAATTGAGCCTTAAAAATCAGGAAGGTGCACGAGGTCACTGATGGACTGACCCGCTCACAATGCTTCTCTGTCTGTCTCTTTATGTATGTAGTGTTACCGCTGATGCTTGAACTTGAATATGAATGGGGTTTTATTTTATTGGAGCCTTCCGCTCTTTATTTTCCTCCACAGAGGTTCAGACTTTGCAAAATTCAAAGTTAAAATTCAATGGCAACAGTGATGAATGTTTACTGCATAAAAAATAACGGCTAAATGTCTGAACACGGCAATTACAGTATGATTAAGGCAAGAAAGAGCACTTAGTTATGGTCAAGGAAAGACCCCGGGCCCTCCTTAACAGCTCAAAAACACAACCATAACTTTACTTCACTCATACTTCTTGCCTTCATGTCCACAACAGAAAATGTTGTATTACTCTGTGTTTGGGGTCTCAGAGACCCCAGATATCAAACATAAAACAATGGATTTTCATTCTGTCTACATTGCCATTGCCGTTGACAGTGCTTTCTACTGTAGCGTGAACACACCATTAAGAATTTGCTCTCGGTGAAAGGGGACAATGAATTACTTCATTGTTTAATGTGATCAATTTCATATCAGAGGTCAAGTGGCAGAGGATATGTTATGGCTATACAGCTAATGATACTACATCTACGAATTAGGTTTGATGATTAAATATTGCTATATTTCGACATCAACCTAGTCATGAGCAGAGTGTTAAGACCGGCCTACTGTGAGTTGCGCTGTAGCTGGAGACCCTCGGCTGGAACCCAGGTGGCTGTGGTTGCCATGGTAACCCTGGAGACGCGGGATCTAGGTGGATTCTCCTGGAGGCCATGTCCCGTTATCACGATGACGGATTCTGCCGGTGTCTCAGCGGTTCAGCTCTGGTGGAGTTTGCCAGGAGACTTTCTGTCTCGGGAACTCTTGATTTCTGCTCGGCTTCTCTGCAGGCGGTCGTGCAGATGTGTCTCTGCTGACGTCTCTTACGGGTTGATGCGAAATAAACTCTAATGCTCTTCACTTTGGCTGGATAACTTTAGAGGAGACTGGCGTTGACCAGATGACTCTAAAGTTGTCAAAATCTTCAAAAGGAAAACCTGTTGATGATTAAAAGTTACAAAATTACTCTGAGGCACTTCTGTTGCTTTGGTTCAGTTGGTCTTGACTTGGCTTATAAAATTAGAAGATTGTGTGTGTTGACAAAAAAGAGTTACTTGGAGCCTGTGGCAAAGAAAGAATAAGGGACGCGGACAAATGATAAAGTGCAAAAATGGCTAAGAGCTGTGGGTGAAAGCTAGGAGCTAAGAGCTGTTGCTAAGAGCTAATAACTTAGAGCTACAGAGCAATGCGTGAAATGGTCACATCTGAGAGAGAGTAATTTTCCACAGAACTTTTGAATTGTTTATTTTTAGTTTACCTATAAACTGGCACATCCGTCTTCCACCATGACCACAAAACATTAAATGAAATAACATATAAACCTAATGGCACTAATAATGACAGATAGGAATAATACAAGTGTGCATTTTAATATTACATCCTTCAAACCTGGAATTAATCATAATACAGGTGGTTAAATAATCAGAAATGTTCATGCATGGCACAGAGAGGCCAAGATTCACACATTAATGATAATCAGTCCATTTGGTGTTACTTTTCTATATAAGAAACAAATATTATAATAATAATAATAATAATAATAATAATAATAATCATTAGACAAAGTCTTAATGTTATAAACTGGAGATTTTGTCTATATTCTCCAGTTTGCCTGGTGTCCATTGGTTGATCCTCTGAAGCTGACTCTTTGACCCTCGGTCTGGTTGTGTATCCCTCTGACATTCTAAAAGCATGGTCCGTTTGTGAGATAAGGGTCCTTTGTCTCTGTTTCTTATCAATTTGATAGTGGGAAGAGTCACAAATTGTCAATTTCGGGTCTTGGAATGAACTTCTTTAATGGCTTGTGACTGATGCCAAGCCAGGTATATCTGCTACACTACACAGCACTAAAGCCAGAGGCGCAGTTTCTAAACAGGCAAGGCAGGCAACTGCTTGGGGGCCCCAGGCTATGCGGGGGACCCGAGGGCTGAAAAACTTTACTCCTCAGCAATGTCTCAAAATGCAGCTCTCTCCCTCTTGTCACGGTACGAGCAAGGAGAGGCAAGGACCCAAATGCAGAGTACAAAAAACAGTTCTTTATTCACCAGAGTAACAACGAAAAATCACCTTTAACAGGAAAAAAGTATCAAAACAGAAAAACAACAGAAAATCACCGTAACGGGAAAAGACACTCTAACAGGGAAAAACAACTAAAGGTGTCCAGGAGCCAGCTCAAACTGGTAAGTGAAAGTGCAAAGAAAAAACTGGAGATAATACTTAGCGATGGAAACAAACGTGAGGCAGGGGATCGGCTCGAGAGCAGGGTTCAGGCGAGCAGCAAACTGAATATTCTGGCAACAAGGAAGTGAATGGAGTTGGCTTAAGTAGCCGGGCTGATTGGGGAATGCAGAGCAGGTGAGTCTGGTTGAGCCCTGCTGCCGAGGAGATCGCCCCGCCTCCGAGCACTCAGTCTGTGCAGAGGGAGAGAGAGAGATCAAAAACGGCACAAGAGTCAGACCATAACACCTCTTAAACAACCAATGGATGATTTGTAATGACATTTCAGTAGGAAACCTCCCCAAAGAGGTCCATTTAGTATAAACACGACAGTGATTGTGTAGTTAGGTACGCCTGTTCACTGCTCATTAACATCTTGGTCTGGCTGATGATTGGTCGACTGAACGTGCTGCTGCTCTGTCCTGCCAACTGAACACTGTCAGTCCAGAGAGCCACATCAGAGCTTCTATATTGAGAAGAGGAGATAAGTCCTGTCCAAAGATTCTCGAGATACGTATGTCGCCACATGCTTAATGAATAAAAGTAGTTAAAGGGTTTTAAAAGTCACCAAATCTAGAGATAAAATCCCTAAATTTCCAACACTGCTCAGTAGGAAACCTGCTTAAAGGGGATGAGCACTGGCCTCATACTATGGATTATTACAATGTGACAATAATTAAGTTGGAATTAAAATGAATATTACTTTGATCAGATTTGAATATGTTATAGGAGTTTTAAAACAAGTTTGCTCAGTTTGTATTTTTGTTACCTTCATTAAATGTCCGAGCTCAGTTTGAAGCTAAGGGTTAGAATTTCAATACTTTTTCACACATGGGGAAAATAAAGGCTGATTTTACACTTCCAGTACTGGGGTCTCACAAAGAATGAGGAAGTAAAGCCTCACGTTTCACCCTGCTACATAAAGAATACACTGAATACTGCTCATTAGTCTGTATAGTTAAATTAATAGTTATCATAGGACATGTTAAGCTTAGGGAGCTATTCACTGAGTCTGGTCCATTTTCTGTAGCACAAGCTTCTTGTGTTTATATTAAATAAGACGTAGGCTACTTGTGACCTGCAAAGTCATCCAATATCAATGTAATCTGATTGCTGGGTTAGTCAGAGATGTATGTAATCAATTGATAATATAGTGTTTGGAATGGGTGCTTTCTTATCTAGTAGGATTTCACAGACTTCACCATTCATATGAGCACCTGTTTTTATATTTTATCTTTCTTTTCTTTAGTTATTTGTTCATTTATTTTTTGCCTCTGAGTCATTTTGTCATATTGATACATTAATGTCATTACTCTACAAGCACCTATTATAATTATCAAGCAATGAAGGACAATCGGCTGCTGAACTGTATCCTTTTTAATACAAAGAGCTGTCAGCTTCACATTATTCATTCTTTATTCAAAAAAAAAAAAATGTTCATGCTTATTTATTGTTTGTCTCCTGGCTTTGAGTTTCTGACAGTATAGCTTTTGGATTTAGTGCTCCATGTTGGAACTAAACGGTCCCATGATAATTGTTTAATTTGTTTAATTATGAACCCTGGGAATTGTTGTGTATATTATTTTTTCTGTGCAGTGGCAGCACTGACAGGGACTGCTTGTCCATCAGGGATGGCGAGAGCAAGGCGAATGAATACGTGACTAAAAATATAAGCTGGATTTGTGAGATGAGTCCTTGGCTGCAAACTTATCTGTCCCCACAGATGGCCTGTACACATTTTAAATCAATTACAGCTCTACATATACAGTCCATAATTTGTTAGAGTATTGCAGCCGGCTCTGCCTTCAAGTTGTCTCCCCATGCTGACTTCCGACTCTTAATTAGACAGGGTTAACAAAAGGATGGCGACCCGCAGGCTTCACCCCCCTCTTGGCATGTGCCACCGCTGGAAGGATGTTTTCGCTCGCCAGCCCAGTGGCTACCTCCTGTGATTAATGTGCATGTGTCAGGGGCTTCTTTTAGCGAGGTCTTGTCTGACATGTCTTGAAAGTTCAATTGTATTCATGGTAAGCAGTGGTTTCATTCAAATGAGTGAATTAGACTTGCAAATGCTACTAGGTAGTTTAGAAGTTCAAGTGCAATGTCTTAATAGGTAGGGTTAAAAAATATCTAAGGCTGTATGTGCGCGGTTGCAAAAAAAGGAAGCATGTCTTAATTTTAAACAGAATAAACTGGAAGATTAAAGGCTAAATTGTATCTACCCAGAACATCAGGTTGAATATTCCTGAGATTAAGGCCAAAGACCCTTTGGTCCAAAAATGAACTCAGTCACCAGTCATGTCATCAAAATTCATTCCATCAACTGCTTGTTCAGATCAACCTGTTAGGACTCATTTCAAGTGCTCTAAACTGTGATAGATAGAAATAGACAATTCCACTACGGATTGCCTGTTAATCACTTTGGCATTTTTCTCCCAATGTGCCAAATATTTCTTGGTGTTCAGAATTTTCATTTGCATGCTAATGAAGGTGAAGGGCAGAAGCCACTAATTACAATCCAGTAAAGGCCTGCCTAATGGTCCACTAAAGACATAGCATGGCTGAGCCCATAATTCCATTATGCAAATGCATAGTCAGGAGTGGAAAACCCACAGTCATTGCAAACTAGATCGGCTGTTGCTGGACTTCTTTGCACTTAGTAAGGATGTAAAACAATATACTCGTCTTTGTGGCGCCTGCGAATAATGGCTGAGGACATACTGTAAAAACACTTTCCTTATCCCTAAATCCCGCTCTGTGAGCTGAGAAACTGCATTGTGATCAATGACTGTGTGTATAATTGTGGCAGAACTGGTGTCATATTGTGCTGCTGGTGTTTCTTACAGAACTAAACACGCAGAGGCCGTGAGCAGTGGAGGAATATAACTATAATGCTGTACATATGCAAATACCAGGTACTTGTACAAACTCAATGCCACTTACACATGATCGTATAAGTAATATTTATCCAGTTAATAATTTCAATAAGAGTTTATTTATATAATTTAAGTACATTTTGTGACATTTTCATTGCAGGACTTTTACATGTCACGGACTGCAGTGTTGCTTCTTTTATCCATTAGTAAACACATGACGCCTTATCAATGTGAAAAGACTGAGTAGTTAAAATAGCAATACGGCAATAGAAATGTAGAATTTGACCTTGTCTGGAACCGTGGACACATAATTGGATGAATGATCACGGTCAGCGCTAACTGAATGTTTCCTGTGACTGCTTCAGAATAAAACCGGGTGTTTTGTATGTTGAATGCCTTTACAGTGCTTTGGGAAACCGAACACTAACCAGCAGTGAGGTCGACATTAATGAGATAAAATTATAAACTCACTGATACACTATACTGATCACATGCATGCATCATTTCTTGTGAATCCCTTGTGTATGTGAAGGCAATTTGAATACATCATGGGAATGAAAACTACTATATAGTGTGGTAAATATACAATGTAAGTACATGGAATGGCTGTTGCTGATACAATAAACAAGGGATTGATTTTATGAAAACCTTAAGGGTCATAACTTAAGTAAAGGGAGGATCAGAACACTTTGTCCATCTCTGTCCCTGACTGACCAAGAAGTGATGAGGGAGGAGGATGCATCCTTTCATTTGACTGACTAAGAGCAAAACTGCCTTACAAAGCAGCCAATAAGTTGTTTCATATTACTGAAAAAAAACCCAGTAATTTTGTATTTGTCATAACCATGCATATGAAAATTACATGCAAATCTCCCTATTTTGCTTTGATTAATAGTGATTTGTAGTTGAGGTTTGGCAAATAGAGATTGTGACTAATCCACTCAAACTCACCGCCCACACTCCCTGAAAGATTCTTAGAACAGGTAGTGTAACGGCTTTTCACAGTGATTCTTTTTCCATCTTGAATGATTCCTCTCGTTGCTGCTGAGACACAAGGTAAACAAAAGGCAGGGTTTTTTTTCACTCACAGAAACTCAGATAAGATCAGAGAATGCTTCATTTATAAAGAGGCTTAAGGGTGCAAAGGTGCCAGCCTTGGTGGATTAATTTTAAAGCTGAGGTAATTTGCACTTGTAATTTGTAAAGACAGAGCTATTTGCTTGCACTTTTCAAGGGGTTGTTTGCACCACAACTTGATTTACATGTAATTTTATTAAAGAAACAGGCAAAAATGCTGCAAATGAGCTGCCAACACATGAAAAATTTTCCCATGTGAATCTCTTCTTATAGCACTCAAAGATTTTGGCCAGCACTATGACATCAAGTACTTTAATGTATTCATGTATTCACGATTGGACACTCACTGGTTTCACTCAGATCCATACAGAAAGACAGATAAATAAAAAAGACCAACTTCCCCCCAGCAGCTATGGTTCTGTCATTGAGAGTTAGTCAAGTGTCTGTCTGATTTTCTGCAACCTGCCAATGATCACAGATTCCCTGGGGGATATACAGCAGCACAGCAGGTGACAGTCATTTAAAAATGTTGGCTTGGCTGTGGATCCTTACATCAAAGACGAAGAAACAGGACTAATCTCTATTCAGGTCTTGCTTGTGGCATTCTGAGTGTAGTTACAGAGGGATCACGTGGGCCCTGGAATGATTTCTTATTCTGTATTACGAGCCGAAATGCCGGTTGAACGCATTAAAAAATGTAATCATGTGATTTATTTTCCTTTTTTTTTGCCAAAAATGTAAAAATATCTGACAGTGATAGAGTGTCTTGCTATATAAAGCACACACACCTTGAAGGTACACATTCTATAAAGGAGTGCTTATATTCTTCTATAAGTGGGATCCAGGGAGCCGAAGGAGTTTGTGAGAAGATATGGTGAGCAGCAGAAGACAAATGAGTAATAGTTGAATTTCACCGTAACTAAGCAGAGGATGCACTAGAGGTTTTCTTCGGGCTGGGCCTAGTTAGGGGCCTTAATTATTTATCTGTAGTATTTATTTGTCATAAATGCATATATGAACCAAGCTATGTGCCTTTTCATAAATACAATGACGTCATGATGTCAGTTAGTCAGTCAATCAGTTAAAATTAGTACTACTACTAATAATAATCTGCTCTCAAATACAGACAGAAATCAGGCAGATATCAGTTAACTTTGGAAAAGTGACTAAAAGATTATAGGCAGAATGACCGGCAAACACAGAACCTCGCTAGATGATGTTTTGAGCAACCCACCCCGACCTTGATGTCCCTGCTAACCCCCAGGACTGAGTAGCACCAAAAGGAGCTAACGTATCCTGTCCCAGATGCACTCCACCTGCCAGTTAACTAGTTTCTTTCTGTTGAGGAGGTTGTTTGATGATGAAACTATGCATTTTTATCACACAGCTACAAGCCTATACCAAAATAAAGAGTGAGCAACAGTTTACTCAAGGAGTTACATCTCACATGACATGAGCAATTTCAACATGACCAGGTGATTCTAGAAGCTTAGCCTCATGTTGCTCCACTCTAGTGCTGCTTTGTATGTAATTCATGTGAATTATAATTTCCAGTTAGAACATGTAAAGGACTAACTCAATAACTACTTATATTTTAAGTACAAATTTTAACCATAAAGGGAAACAGCACAGGTAAAAGAATATTGAAAAGAGAAAGAAAAGCCCTTTGGCAGGGCATCAAGGTTGATAGAGTGTCATCATTCCTCTACAGAGCAGCCTGTTGGCAACTGAATACACCTAGACGAAGTCATGTTAGGATAAGTGTGACTGTACTTAACTTTCTAACCTTACCATGGACTGAAATAGCATAAGACATGGTATAGTAATTATTGTTGGAATCACCAAGGGAGAGGTGACAGTGTTTCTAAAGCCAAAAGTCTAAGACCCTGCACATCTGCTTTGAAAGACAAAAGGAAACAATAAAACTTTTCTTTCCAGTCCATATGGCCAATTAGACGACAAACCCTTAGTGAGTTTGGCCTTAATTATTTCTCTACCTCTCACAATGAATGGAATCATTTTACCGTAAAGGACTTCTAATCAAGGAAAGTGTCCCTCCCCGGTGTAGAAAGTTTCCAAGTCCAGATGTGCGTAAGTGCATCTTCCTATAGGCAGCTGTAAAAAAAAAAAAAAAAAAAAAAAAAAAAAAAAATATAGAAAGAACAAATCCACTTGTGCAAAAAATAAAAATCAGTGGGACTGTATTATGAATAAATAAACTCACTGTCAAATGCAATACTCTTGGGCAAAGCGGCCTCTTGATGTGAATAAATGATTTTGGATTGAAATCTGGAGAAGAGAAAGGCCTGCAGCGAGCGTTCATTTAGTCATCACCTCACTATAACAAGCCAGTGACTTACTGTCGCTCCTCAGGGACTTCACCATATCAAACACATCTCAAAAAAATACACTCAGGTACGCGTAGTCACACAGGTATATGAAGTCATAAGCCTGATTTCCATAGATTATGGGACTTATTTCTTATCCGCACTAGCTCTTCTTATGTATTCCATTTTGCTGTGGTCTTGTTTAGTTTATCAGAATTTATTTAGTCTGAAGAGCAAAATGGCCCAGACAGCTCAGTTTTATGTTACCAACTGTGTAAACTAAATGTCTAATGCGTTTGCCAACTATTTTGAAGAATTACAGACTGAGAACTAAAAAGATTTTTATATTTATTATGTTCCAAATCCCTCCTGCTCTATACATGAGGGAAATCTCTGCAAGAACTGTCTTCCTTTAACCCCTGTCATTTAATATAAAGAAAAAAAAAGCATGATTTCCAAAGGATGCCTTCTTCTCTTCTTTTTGGACAGTGATGAAGATTTATTCTTTAATTACATGTCATTTTTCCACCGCCAGCTTTTTTTTTTTTTCTCTTTCTGTTTATTTTTTCTTTTCTGTGTCTTTATAAGACTGACATCCAAGTCTGCTTTTATTCTTTTCACTAGTCCTGCTACTGTCCTTGAATGCAAGCTGCTTGTATGAATGAGCTATGTCATTTAGGGGATAAAGAGCGAGAGGAGAGACATTTAACCTCACACTCCTCTCGTCTTTTTGCAATCTAACCTCACGCGCTGTAGGTGTCAACTTGCTCAGTCTGAAATGTAACGCTCGGTGCATAGCAATGGCCCTGTCTTCAGATGCTGTTGGCCCATGCAATCCCTCTCAGTCATTCTTCATTACACAAGAGATGGAGAGGCTCATCCTATCCCATATTGCTCTGACTCCTTTACCAGCACCGGTATTTAGATGGCCTGATCTCTCTCTCTTTTTCTCTGGCTTTCATCACGAAAAAGTTTTTTTAAGTTTGGAGCACAAATCTAAGCTCTTTTGTTTTCTCGCTTTAGCAATCGGCCAGTGTAAAAGAAGAGACGAGAGGAAGTAGAATGTAGTTATTGTGCAGGCGTGTGTGTTTGCATGGGATAAAACACATCAATATATTTATAAGGATATGACCAGCGTTTTTCAGTGTTTTTCTTGCTGTCACCAAATCCCAGGAAAAGAACAATACAAACAATGTGTTAGTTCTTTAGAATATTTTGCAACGTCTGTACCTTGTCTGAAACCCTCAAATTCATTTGTTCCTACTGAAGATGTAAGGCTTTAGAAAGAGGTCACAAATATAAAGCTTTATATCTGAAAAAGGCTCAGTACTTTCCAAAAACAGTTGGGCGCTGTACTTTTGACCAAACATTACTCAGACAGGAGTAAATAGTCCATTATTGGGGACTATTATCAGCCACAGATGAATACACATCTGGTGCTCTGGTGAGTATTTACAGCTGCAGGACTGTGTATGTGAGATTGACTCAAAATAAACTACAGTGGCAATTTTCATGGTAATGAAGGACAGTGTTGCCCAGTGCAACATTGTGGTTCATTGATGTATTTCTGGGCAATAATGAAGCTCTATGCTACAGATGGAGAAAGATACTTCAGGCTTTGGCTACACAGACAATACGTTTTAGTAGAAAACAGGACTAACTGTCTACATCCATGCTAGCAGCTCTGTGTGGTTGTTCCTAAGAACAGAGCAAACTAAGATCTATGGTGCTTAAAGCTAAATGCTAATGTCAGCATGCTTGTATGCTCACAATGACAATGCCAAAATTTTGCAAGCAACACTTACCATGCTCGCTGTCTTAGATTAGTTGGGTATCATACTAAAATGGAAATTTTGATCTGATGGTGGCAGTGGATGAGAAGTCAAAGGATCAGCAAAGTTTCACAGCACTATTCATCCTGAGGATGAATGGTCATGAATGTCTAAATGACCAAATTTCCTGACGATCCACTCAATAGTTGTCCAGACATTTCTCTTTGAGCATGAACGAGAGCGTATGCTGCCACAGATATGAAACCGGCATGCACTGATGTCTTGGTTTCACACAAGCCCCTCCTCTGTCCATTTTTGGAGATGGTGACTGACCCATATTGCTGTTCATATAGTGACATTTAAAGCATGACAAAAAAATGATTTGATATTAATAATAAGAGAAATATAACTATTACCAGACTCATATGCTAGGCCATTAAATAGGCTATGCATGGTACATTCTAAAACATTAATTTAACTGAGCAGATGATGTTTTTTTCTTACAAATGCAGTTTCTCTTTGTCCACTCATTTTAAATGCAACTGTGATGGACATGACCGTCCACGACCAACCAATGCTGAGATGAAAAACAGACTTATTTGAATAGTTTCAAACCCTAGGATGTTCTATTTCATTCCCATTTCTATGATTCTGCCAACTCTCTATACAGAACATAGTTGTTATACAACTTCAAATAGAAAAAGCACTATTCTATGAAATGATTCCATGTGAAAAGTAGAGGTGGGCGTCTTGCTTTGCTTTGAGACAGCTGTCCTAGCACGTTGTGTGAGATTGTTTTAGTTCTGTTTTTCAGACCTAAATTGTCACCTGAGGTGGAATTAGATGAATTCAAGCGTAATCTGTGATTCAATTTCCGACATAATCTTCTCACAAGCGTTTGAACAAAATGTGAAAATAAAATGCTAGTGACAACTCCTCATGCATTTATGCAATAGATCAAATATTAGGGTATTACAACAAGTTGACACATGTGCCGCAACCTCCCTGAAGTCACAACACAATATTCATCTCTAACAGCTATAAATGGATCTGCAAAGCATCTGTTATTGTTTGATAAGTCCCACCATGAAGAGATTTAGGTGTGCTGTCTGACACTGACGTTGGATTAGAGTTGAACTGACTCTGGAGTGACTAAATTGCTCAACGCTTTCCAGCCTGCACCGGTTCAGGAAAAAGAAAAGAAGAAAAAAAAAAAAAAAAAAGACTCCTTCATGCTCCTGAGCTGTACCCTGAAAATTAACCGCACCCTTTTACTAGACGTGCCTCCATCCATATGTATTTTCAAAGCGTGACAGCTGGATTGCTGTTGTTTCAGCTCTCTCAGTCAGACAATCGCTATTTGGAACGGCTTTTTAAACCGGTGCTGGCAGTCAGTGCCGCCTGGCTTGACAAATAACCCTTAAGCACTTTCCAGCTACTACCCTGAGCCAAGAATGTGTGTACTTCTGCAGTCCCTTGCTTGCATTTGATAAGACAGTAAGTGGTGAATATGCCTCCCGATGACTAAGTCCATCGAACCCTCCGCTGCTGGTTTTGGGATCAGATACAAAGAGGCCAGTGGGAGTTCAGTGCCAGATGGTTTTAAACAAGAGCTGGGTGGTAAGCTTTGACTGACAGCCCCTCAGTGCTCCTCCACCCCCTCCCCCCACCTCCCTCTCAGTCTCAGTGATGGCTTAATGGTGTCAACAGGAGAGATAGGGTCCTGACTCCTTTATCTGGACAAAATCTTAGACCCATCACCTTCTCTGTTTGCAGTAATTGCGGGAGCAATGTGGATTCCTTTGGGGGGGGAGGGGAGAGGCAAAGTAAAAAGCCAAATCAAAAGGCTTAGCTTCAATCCACTTGACCGAGTGGGTCAAAGGAAATAAATGACTTTCCTTTGACCAGCTGTACATCCATCTCTTCAGTGTCACCTCTGTCAAGGACACTGGGGCCTATCTGTGGTGCACTCCTGCTCTGATAAAATGAAAACAGACCGGTGGTTTAAAAAAAAAACAAAAAAAAAAACGTTGCTCCTTTTCTTCTCTTGGCTCCCTTATCAATGAGAAGCTATCCATCTGTGGCCGACACCACCGCACATCCACATCACCTCCAGTTGTCAATTATTATAGCAGGGAATAATGCATGAGAGGATGTGAAAGACGTGTGAACCATGAGGGCAGTTTAAAGTGCGAAAAAATGTGAGATTCCTCTGCACTTACATCCTGTGCCTACACATCTGGCAATCTCAAGTTGGAGGATCTTTTAGTCTGTACGTGTGCGTGTGTGCGTGTGTGTGTGTGTGTGTGTGTATAAAGACAGTGTGGAACGACTCCACTCCCCACCTGAGAAATAGAAGGAAGGAGGTGGTATTGGCACAGGCAGACGTGGCAAGTGGCAAAGCAGATGGCTTTCTGCTTACCATCATTTCCTCTCCCATAATGCTTCAGGAGCATAGCGCACGGAGCACATACGACACTCTGTCTCCCCATGGGAAGAAGTAGCTACAGGGTACTCATTTTTAAGGAGCGAACAAGCCCGAGCCCTGCACAGGAGCCCTAATTGTTTACCAGATACCCAGATCCACTTCCCTCACAGTGGTTTTTTTTTTTTTTTTTTTTTTCTTTGGAGCGTCAAAGAACACCAGCAGAAAAACAGCAACATTAACGTGAAGAGTCGATGCCGCCGATGATACCTTTTCCTTCCTGTTTAGCCACCTGCCTCGTTAGCCACCTTGTAGCCGGTGCCAATGAACTGGACGACAAATCCAATTGGCGCTTTTCATGATGTTCCCCTTCTTCCTGGCTCTCACAGTTCTCTATTCTTTTCATTGGCTGCCCAGGCGCCAGATGGAGCCCGCTGTCTCCACCTCCAGCTCCACCCCGGGGCTCTTTCTCTCCTTTAGAGTAGGCAGAGCAAGACCTGTTTACACTGCTGTGGCCAACACACACATACACACACACACACACACACACATCCACACACACACAAACACTGTCTCTCTTTTGATCACTTCCACGCGTTCACCTGGCCATACACTGCACTCTCATAACTGTCCTGATGAAGTTACTTTAACAGAGGACACGTTTTTGATTTTTGCCACTGTTATCACATTATCACACTCTGTCTGCATGCAAAAATACTTCCCTTCTTGTTTGTGCTCATCACTCTGCCTCAGAAACTTCTCTCCAAGGTTACCTGAGGCTTGATGACAGAAATGAAAAGTAGAAACACAAAACAATGCTTTCCGTTCGTTTGCTTTTGTCAGAAACTTGTGCCTTTGCTTTGTGCTTCCTGCGACGTTTTTTTCTGGTCCACACAGCAACAGCAACACCACAAATAGCAGATGGCGGTCATCTGGTTTAGATACTTACACTCATCTGCTGCCCTACTTCTACTGGATCCACTGATGCTAGTGCAGGATATCAGGTTATCTCGGTGCATACATGCACGTGATGTTGAATGAAGTATTAAGAAGTCCAAAAACATTTGCAAAAAATACATATTTACATTAAGGTCACAAGATAAGAGGGGACAGGTTTACTGCTGAGACTGACACATAAAAAGAGGCTTGCACAGTGTGGTCTGTAGATGGCAGAGAACAATGTGGACAGCACAGGAAGAGTGTGCATACATACAGTTTTTTACTATAATTCATTTTCATGTTTCCATTACACCACAACACAATCAGTGACAGAAAAGAGGTCATAAACCCAGAACACCAGTGGTGAGAGAAAAAGGATAAAAACGTACACACACACACACACACACACACACACACACACACACATACACATATACAGTATACTGCATGAATAAGCTACCATGTAGGTGATAACTGAACAGGGCTGATTCAGTTCCATTTAAAATACTGGGAATTATAAAAACCATGACAAATATTATTCAATCATAACAGGTGCTGTCTGAGAAAAATAAACCCTGAGAAGATTTTCCAGCATTACATGATCATACTTACGGCTGCCATCCTTCAGTGTAATAGGTAAAAGTACTGCAGAGGACAACAACCTGCCATCCATCACTATTTTACCAACACTTGTATGATTACACAAGCTGTCATTGAGTAGCATAAATCAAGAACTAAACCCTTGAGATTATAGAATAAATCAGCAAACATTAGCGAGGCCTCTCCATTTTTCAGATAATGAAGACAGGTTTATAATCATCTCACATTCAGCCCCAATATAAAACCCCATGGTAAATAAACCATCGTTTTTCATGCACTCACTAACTTGCCTCATGATGCGCCTGAGCTGTAAATAATCGTTCCGTGTGCGCACGTCGATATATTTCACCACAGACAGGTCAAAAGGCATTATCCATGCCTTGTACCGCAGCCAAGAAGAGTTGTTGCTGCAGGTGTTTGTCTGTGTGTGTGGGTGTGCGTGGCGCATCAGTGTAAGTGCGCGCCCGCATGTGTCTGTGTGTGATATACAGCGGCTTTGACTGGCACAGCACCGCGGCGATGTAATTGGCTTTCGGAGAGAGGTAAACAGGACTGCAGCCACGTGGAGGGCAGTTGAAGATTGACCTTCAGAAAAGCGAACGAAAGGAACGGACGGGTGGCTGCCTTGGGCACCTCGCTGTGCAAGCTGTCATCTGACTGCAGCTTTGACACCAGAGCTGTTATTTTATTTATTTATTTTTTTCCCCGTTGGGGGGGGGGGGGGGGGGGAAATGCATGGAGGAGTAGCATAATCAGATCCAATCTCCAATATCCCCATTACTCATATGGAGCACTTTGTAGGTTCTTCCTGTGATCGGGGTCATCCATGTTTCTCCCTCTGATAAGGCTGGGCAGTGTCTCTTGTCTGCGGCGCTGCACTCTGTGGCACTGGAAGTGTGATTACTACACATCTACAGAGGTGAAAGCAAGACACCCGCTGAGAGCTTCTAAAAGGTGTCAGATGCAGGGTAACAGTGTTGTATGAGGTTTCAGCCGAGGATTTTTACCTTCCAAACCAAGGGGAGAGACCTCACTCACACACAGATGATGATGTTGAACTAATTGCTCAACGGATTTATAATATGAATATGTGTGTGTGTGTGTGTTTTCATCTGTGTCATAAATCAAAATTCTTGGCTTTGCAAACTCTGGCATATTTAAATAGATATGGAGCTGGATTACACACACACACACACACACACACACACATATCTTCATAGTCGCCATCTGCTTATATATACAGTATTAATGGGAGCCAATAATGGCCCTGTGTTTGGTTTACAGTTGCAGTTTATGATGGATGTTAGGGAGTGTAATTGGGAATAATGTGCGTGTTATGGGGACATCATTACCTTACCATGTGGATGAAAGGAGCACACGCTACAAGCAACGCCACCCAGTACAGTGTATCTCATAGTGAAAATGAAACTGCTGTATGCTGTTACCGTGGTTATAAAAAAAAAAAAAGCCGCCAAATGCATCACCCTGTTCCTCCCCTGTCCTGGGCGAACTCTTTTTGATAAATACAAAGAGCAGTGAAGTGAAGTGCTGATTAGCTTCAGCTACGATGGCCAGCCCTGTACACTGATGACTTTCTTCCACTCAATCTTAATTAGCAAGTGGAGATGCTTCTGCAGGTTTGATGAGGTCAAAGCCATTCATTTTCCAGCTCAGCAGGGACCCAGCTCGCATCTCCCTTTTGTATTGACACTCGGGGATAATCATATCGGTGACCTCTCTCTCGCTCGGCTACGTCTCTGCCTCTTGCCGAGCATCACAGCGGCCCGTCTCGCCTGGACTGCAAGGGAATCAACACCCTCCAATACTTGTTCTGAAACAGAAAGGAAAAAAGAGAGACAGAGAATCAATCCAGTCCAAGGCTTCGACTGAAACAAGAAAAAAAAAAAGGGAGAAAGCAAGAGTGACTGTGTGTTGGCTAATACCTCCACTGACAGATAAAGGTGTTGAGTACAACAACACCTACCCTACATCTGCTTTTTTTTTTTACCTGTAAATCAACAGTGACATAATGATTTCCAGGATGATAAATGCTAGCCAGGGCTCACAAAGCACTGGCAGAATTTATAATAATGTTACAGTACAAAACACCAAGCAGTTTGCCAGAGAAAATGTTTGATGTCACACAAATTGCAGCTGATCCTTTTGAAATTGTATGACTTTCTTTTGAAAAGACAAGAGAAGAGAAGTTTCAATTTTAGCTCAAAAAAGAAAAAAAAAGTGATTTTTTTTTTAAGGAGAGTATCCTAAGATTGTTTGTTATTATTATTATTTTTTAATTATTTTTTATTTATTTTTCTAGATAGCAATAGAAGAGAGATGACAAGAAAAGAGGGAGTCATGTGTGGTCAGTGCCTTAATCCCTAATCCTTATTTACTGCAAGACAAACGGCATGGCTTTACATGAACAGCACAAGGAAAACAAAACAGAAAGTACAGGGCAATTACAAAAGTTTGCTCAAAGAGCAAGGGGATGTACTGCAGGTTGTCTGGTGTTATGTGTGCTGATTTGGTGTCGGTGTGTTCGTGAGTGTATGTATGTGTCCTCACACGTTTTAAAAGGGAAATTAATTGTCAACCTGGGTCTTATTTTCATGTTTCGGTCCATTAATATTTTACTCGCCTGCTCACAGGCTCTGGCAAGGACGATGTTGTTCGGAGCAAGAGGCAAAAGACTAACTTCAATTAACTGGAAATTATTTCCAGCACTTGGTCCAACTGATGATAATCAAAGACAGACAGCTGTGAAAGGCATCACCATCATAGTGAACTGTACAGCACAGGAATCACACCAGTGGTTAATGTGCCGGTGGAGTTATTTACTGCTCATGCATTTGTTAGCTTGAGGTTGTTGCACTTTACAATATAGTAATTTTGTTGTGTGAATAAAATGCTAATAAAAGAGTGACTGGTTGCCACTGGTACTTAAATGTGGGTACAAGGGAAGACGATGGGTGACAAAGGAGTAACAAGTGGGACTTTAGATAAATGATGCCTGCATTATGATCCTGGATAACTACAGGATACAGGAGTGAGAAAGAAAGGTACAGTTTGGGAAATAAGGTGTTCCCAACTTTGTTCTTACTGTGTAATTAAATAGTAAAAAAGGGAGAAATTACTTGCTTCAACAGCTGCAGGGACTTTCCAGGGCGCTACTCTCTGTTCCCATAAAGATTAGTGTGGTTTATTACAGTTATTTTCATAGCTCTGACTGTTCATATGAGTTATGATGAAATTTTACTCACTGGTTGTTGTGATCTTGGAACATGGCTATGTTGCTAAAAAAAAAGTACGTCAAACAGAACAGCAACCATGAGCTAAGCTACACCCCTTGATTTGAAACAAAATAGCAGTTCTGTGTGCTGAGTCACCACTTCAGAAATGTAAAAGTCATTTTACAGGAAAACTGTGGTTCCACACAACTACGGCAAGCACAGCAGGTCAAAGTGAAACCAGAAGGTGGGTTTGTAAACTTTGGGTTGTAAGTTTAGTGTTTGCCTGTACGTTCTATTCCCATGAAATTATACAACCGCCGGCTTTGTTTTCAACCTTCTGCTCGTGTTTGTTGTATTGTTGGACCTTTTTTTTTTTTTTTTTTTTTTTTTAAACAAAGTGGCCTTATTCTGAGATCTGGTGAATTGGTGAATTCAGCCAGAACTACAAAAAGCTGTCATAAACCATAACTTTCCTTTATGATGGTTTCTGTTTAGTCCTGATAATTATTTCTGAAACACGTCTCGTTCCAATCGACATTGTTCTTGTTTACCAAAATCTCTGCATGTGTAAAATGATATCATGACCAGCGGCCATGACGGACAGTGATTGAGAGTGAGACCCGGGCTGACTAAATTCCCATATGTAGTGTATGAATAACAGATTCACATTAGCTACTATAAACTGTCACTTTACTAATCATCTTATGATAGTACATAGACAAGCTATATTCTTTGCCATTTAGGCACCAGACATGGACACTGAATCAATGTCAGAGCATGTGAACCTGGTGATGAATTTCCAAATGTCAGTGATCCTGAATCAGAGTGACGACTTTTGGTATTCAGATACACAGAGGCCTCCAACTACTGGAAAATAAAATAAATAAATGAAAATATACAGAAAGAAGCAGCATATGGTATTTGAATGTGAGAATTTGCAGTAATAACCCATTTGATTTCTCTCTTTCTTTTTTTTAAGTATATTTTTTTGGGCTTTTTGTGCCTTTATTTGACAGGACAGTAGAGAGTAAGGAAATGGGGAGTGACATGCAGCAAAGGCCGTCAGATGCAGGACTCGAACCGGGGCCGACTGCAGCGAGGACTGTAGCCTCTACACATGGGGCGCCTGCTTGGACCACTACGCCACACGACGCTCCTTTGTCTCTTTCTTTTACTTGACAGTCAAGGCTATATGCTTTTCTTCAAGAGAGAGCCTTTTGTGGGAAATGGTTTCTTTAACTACAAATGCTTTGCTGTACACACCCTATCATCAAAGCCTCACAGCTCTCTCTCTCACACACACACACACACACACACACACCACTGCAGTCCTATATCTCTATCTAGTATTACCTAAAGACTTCTAGACACTCCTGGGCAGGCGTCTCCCCCCGAGGCTGGCCTGTGCAGAGGGACAACTTGATGGAGTGGGGCAGGATGGTGGTGAGACAGACCGCACGGCCGGGGGGATTTGGACTGTGACATATTACCTTTACAGAGCAGCAGCAGGGCCATTCACATGAAACCTATTAGCAGAGGCGTCTGCAGCCAAACCGCACACAACTCAGCTGTATATGAAAGCTACTACGGTGCCATTACTGTGCATCAACTTAAAGATGCACGCACGTACGCACAGACACATTAATATACACACATATTGTGCTCACACATGGTGATAAGGAAAAGTACACAATGAAATTCAACCGGGCAGAGTCTTAAAGGAGCAGTTTGACATGTTGGAAAATATGCTTATTTGTTTTCTTGCTAAGAGTTAGATGACATTATTGATATGACTCTCATGTGTGCACACTGAATATGAAGCCGGAGCGTGCAGCAGGTTAGCTTAGCACAAAGACTGTAAACAGTGGAGATAGCTAGCCTGGCTCTGTGACATCATGTGTCCAGTCTTTGTGAAATTAATAGACGACCTAATGGTTGGTTTATCATTTTAAATACCAATATGTGGAAGTAAAGACATTAGTTGACCACTCACTCAGTCATGAGTTTCTCTTGTGATATTGATTGAAGTGAATGTGGTTTTGTTATATGTTGAAGAAGCCCACTGTTCTCCTCATCCTGTTCATGTTAAGGGTCAAGAGCTGCACGTGGAATCTTTGTTTAACTTTAGGTTTCATGTATTATGTAGAAAAAAATCAGTATCATTCATACAGACCTTCAGTCAACCATAAAAACACACACACACAAACAGATAGACAGCATGCATGCGCATACAAGCAGTGGTGAGCTGCGAGGAACACACTGAGCTTGTATTTATAATCTGCCGACAGTGGTGTCGCTCCATTAATAACATACAACCCTCCTCACATATGTTGATTTTCCCCAGTCTGCTAGCTTCTCACTGTGACTAAGACCATAGTCCACTGTGTGAGCTGTATGTACATACATCCCTGGAACATCAAAGCAGATTAGCATGTGTTCATCTTGGATTATAAAGAATTCAGGCATTAGATCCAGGGAGTTTTGAATTATGTGAACTTCAAAAATCACCGTAGTGATATGGTAATCCAATATCTAAATAGGGCCTGCTAAAGTACGTGAATGAAAGTACTGTGCTTCAAGTAATTATTACAGAGCACAATTCTGTTGTGCTTCCCGCACTTGCGAATACAGAATGGGGAGAAAAAGTGTGTTGTTTGGCTGCCCTCATGTGGATTTGACAACAGCAATGGATATGCGATGGGGGGGATTACCATAAATTTGTTTTTCGCAGGAACGTATTAGGAATCGAAGAATGTAAAGAAGAGATTATTACAATCTCTGGGTGTCAGGGGATTTCTTGCGTCACTGTGTTTCTATTTTTCTTCTGGAGAGATGTGAAGAGGGAAGTGTTAGGGCAGAGGAAGGGTTCTCTGCTGAAGGAGGCACTCTGTCGTCTGAGGACATGATAATATGAGATTGGTCAAAGCTGAGCCAAATGGACTTAAAGGTCCCATATGTTCACTTTTCCTGTGTTTTATTTGAAGTGTTGATCCATAAAAAGACATATTTGTGGTTTTAAGAACCTAGACCTGCTTATAAGCAAAGGACACGTGGAAATCTCACTTTATACAATACGGGACCTTTAAAATATATTTCCATTTCACTAAAAATAAATGCCAATGTTTCTGCTAGAAGAAAAGTGAGGGGATCACCTTGGTCAGTATAGGCTTTATCCTCAGAGGACCCTGAATATTTTCACAAAATTTCATGGCAATCCATCTAATAGCTGCAGAGAAACTTCAGTTTGGACTGACCGACCAACACTGATATTCCTTGGCTAAAAAATAATGAGAAGGAAACAATTTCCACTCCAACATGACTTCAGTACAAAGCTCAATGCAGTGTAGCAACACTTTTCACACAATCTGGGGCATTTGTCTTTGTCTCTTATACCTCAACCATGGCTTTATTTTATCCACTTCTACACCTGGAAGAGGGGAAATTGTTCTCACACAAATCGTGTTTTTTGTCAAAAGGCATTTCAGTCAATGTGGCAAATTAGAGCTGTGTCAAGTCAATAAAAAAACTGAACTGAAAAACACTGTTGATATGTGACAGAATGTGAAGGATCCACGGAAGTTTTTTCTATCTGCATGTAATCTGCATGCTGAGCTATGAAAATGTCTTAAAATTAGGAACAACTGATGCCCCTGTCTCATATTAGCTTTTAGTATAGTTAGTTAGTTTTATGCTCTCAAAGTGATGGCTCTCTTCCTACACTAGCTGCAGCACAACTGTAACTAAGATTTTGGAGAGGGTTATAGTCAGGCTATGCGATCCAGATGTATAAAAACCCTCCTTGATATGAACAAATTAACATTTAATTAATATGACCGTACAGAAGCATACTACTACATTATTATCCGGTGGCACGAGGGACTCCGCGGGGCATCGGTGTCACGACGCCGCTCTCCCGGCTGATTAGAGGTGTAATAAATGTTTGCTGCATTTTCAGGCCACTTGCCCAGTCTGCCTATAAAAGCAGACTTCTATTACATTGCAGGTAGCTTACATTAGTTGACTGTAGTTATCAATAATGAATGCAGTGTGTTACATATTTAGCGCGCTGGAATTAATTCACAGGAATCCCGAGAGCGACTGATGCAATATATTGCGCTCTGATCAGCACAGCCTGTGTGGCAGATGAGGTGGACTTTGAGAATAAAACATGCCGCAATGAGACACATTATTGTACCTATGGAAAGTATCTCTGGTGGGCTTTTATTCAGGGAAATTGAGAAGCCTATATACTGTATTTAAAGTTTTACAGAGTTTATACTTAGTTAGTCTTACCTACCTATAGTAATACATTTTCACCGCCCAACCTACACAGTGGCATTTAAAGCAGCAATATTTTTAACAATAACTCTTGGCCAAATGATGCATAATGTGAAAGGGGTTGCTCGTAGCGACAGACACACAGAGAATTATCATCCAACTCTGCAGCTACCCTCAGCTCTGTGGAGATTATCAGCGTCTTTCAGCTTATTTGTTTTGGCTGTCTGGCCTGCAACTTTACTTGGTTTCACTCTCACCACACTCATAGCACCACACTTCTGGCTGCAGCTGGCCGAGGGAGCTCAAAAAAACAGACTGTATGCCACCAGATATCAGACAGACAAATGTAGCAACTAGCAACACCCTTATTTACACAAAGATTAGCACATTTAAGCAGGTTTTTTTAAACGCAGGTAAATCGGCTGCACTGCCAGCCAAGTATGTCTGTTTGAGAGGACACACGCAACTTCATGGAGCGATGATGTCACATGCAGCTACAGAGCACACACACACACGCAGACACAGAAACAGGAGAAAGAGTGAGCTGCTAGCTGCCGTGCAGACAGGTAAAATGGATCCGTCACGTGTCAAACCCAGGTTGGAGCCTCCGATGAGGCGCTTCAGACAGTGATCGTGTGTTTTTGTTTTTCAGGGATGCAGCTCACTCTTTCATCCTCGAGTCCAGTGTAGCCGAGGTGTTTCTGGTTTAACAGCACTGTGCTGCGCAGGTGACAAGTGTGTTCGTGTGTGCTCTGAAAGACGTCACAGCACAGAGAAGGGGTAATAATTAGTGTGTGATGATTGGAGCCGGAGCCGGAGCCGGAGCCGATAAATACACGTGTCTACTGCAGAGTCATTTGACCTGGGAGTGAATGCAGATTGAACCCTTTCTCACTGCAGACAAAAGCCTAATGTCACCGGTACTTGGCTGGGTTTTATTAACCAGTGTAAAAGAGCCTATATTGACATGATAAGACGATATGATATGATGAAGACCAAGCTAAAAAGAGAGAACATATTAGACAAATTAGATACAGAGCATACTCACACTGCTCTGTATCTGCTGGATGTGTAAATAGGCAACTATAGTATTTGCTAACATGTTTGCCATGTCAAGTAAAAAAGGTAATAATATGTCAGTGTTGTGTTTTTCAGCTTGTTTCCAACAAGTGGCCAAAAAATCAGTTTTTGGATAATGTGTAAATGTTCATAGAGAGCTTGTAAAAATCAGTGTGCACTTATATAATAATAAATTACCAAAGCATTATTATGATTTGATCACACTGTGTCTCAAACCTCCTCTGCACTGCCATACTGCTGTTGTTCCTGTGCTGTATCTTGCCACAGCATATACAGGGAAACCTATACCAGGCATGGCTTTGTTTACAGTGGCTTTCTAATGCATAAAAAATGCTATCTTAGCCATTACAATGGGTAACAAAACCTTACAAACTAATCCAAGAATTACCTTTGAATAACACAAAATGAACATCATGCTCTAGTTCTCTCTGTTTATTAGAACGGTGTGTAATGCAGCATCAATCCACGTCTGTGCACAAACGATATGTCATTTTTGTCTCCTTCCAAATGCATTCATCGTAAAGCTTTGCAACGGTTATTTTTTTCTTTCCTTTTCTTTTTTTTTTTTTTTTCCTTGAGGAAGCGTCTTGAAGCTGTCAGGGCCTGCGTGGCGATAACAACCTGGGGTGGAGAATGACACCTTGAGAGTGACAGATGAAAAGGAATCAAATTCTCCCCGGAGCCAACTGTATGGAACTGATACAGCCCCCCCTCCCTCCCCCTCATCCTATTTCTCTCCCCACAAACAGGCCTGCGCATTAACTTATTCAAATAAGGGGTCAAGCCTCGGTTTAGACACCAGACCTGTCCCAAAGAGCAGAGCAGGAAGAGGGAGCAGACTGAGAGAGAGTTGGGGGAGGGAAATTGAGTAATTGTACTTCTTGAATTAATGCCTTTTAATCTCTCCCTCAGCCATTGAGTGATAATGAAAACGTAAGAATGTAAGGAAGTAAGAATGAAGAATGAAAGTAAAAATGAATGAATGTGCCTTTGCTAAAAGAGACTGACTTATTGAACTAATCTGAGGGCAACCAAACTGAGGCTGAAAAGAGCCCTTAAGAAATCCTTTTCAAGAGTCCCCTTCCCACTTCAGCCGCATAGTGAGGAACCAGAATCCTAATCAGAGAGGTGACTGGAATCCACGCTGCATACGCCCAGCATCATTCTGATATTTATCCCTGGCTGTGAAGGACACTCAGAATGAACTCTTGCCTCATTTCTGATCCTTCAATTAAGTGCAAGCAGGACATGCTGTCAGAGTAGAGTCGGTCTGGCTTTTATGAAGATAGCTGACATTATAAGCAATACGTGTTTTACTCCTCCAGGTTGAACCAAGGGAAAAAAAGGTAAAGGTGACTCATGCAGACGTAGAGACAGAGCTCAGAGACTTTTCCTCCCGGCCCGAGTGCTTCCTCCGTTCCTGCTCGCTCTCTCCTCTTATTTCTTCTGAGAGCACGGTCCCATGCTGTGCTGCAGATTGAAGACACTGCGTTTGGAAATCAACTGCTTGGCTAGGTAATTTGGCTAATGGACTAATCTCAGCTAAACTTTTGTAAATGAGGGTTTTATGAGGGGACTCTGAGAAAGAAACATTTCGCCAATGTCATGGATGATAAACATGCAATTGAGCAATCACATCGAGATGAAAGCTGTACTGCAGCTGTAGGGGAATGGAACTCTGCGTCCTTATATCTTCTCTCTGTGGTAATAATGACTACATCTATTATATGGATATGCAATCTCAATTTGATTTTTAGACCCAGTAAATCACAGAAATGAATGCATATTGTTTCAGTTCTGGTAAGGAACGGCACTCAAAACTTCAAAACTTTGTTGCAATATCTTCATTATGAGGAACATTTTATTTCTGGTTGTAATACATTCCATTACAATTTCCCAACTAATCCCCCCAGTGGAGATTGCCAAAGAATGTGTCGACATTAATGAACTTATTTAAAAGTTTCCTTCGGGTAACTGGCGGCAAACTAAAAGCATTTATCATGTACCTGTGTAGATCTACAGTATATGGGCATCGTGTGTCTGTTTACTCAACCTGCTCCCGTGCACATGTAGATTTGCAGCAAGCATCTGAATATAAAAAAAATCATAAAAACAGTAGGCAATAAAATAAGAATACCTTGTTTCATTAGTCTGTAATTCTCCACCTATGGGAGACTGGAAAGCTTCATCATGTAGGAGTCTTACAAATGGCCCACATTTGCAGAAATTAAATGATTAGGTTTGTGAGAATTTAAATCGAAAATAAAAATGCAAATATCAAGCGCCTGTGCCCGGTGCTCACCTAATAATTTCAAAGCCACTGCTTAGCTCAAGGCTTTATTGCGTGTACATCAAGGTTGCTTTTCTATTTACTGTATTCTGTGTCATTTTCACTTGTCACTCTGACAAGTAATGCAAGACAAATCTCATTTGGACATTTTAATGGATCCCATAAACCAATCAGGGCCAGAAAAAGAGAGATGGGTAGCGAGGTGTGGGAGAGAAAGAGACTTCCATCTGATTTTAATTTAACATTGGAGCACTGCTGAATTTAATGGCACTGCCTTTGTAAGCTGTATTCTTTGGCTCCGTATTTTAAGCATTGTGACTATTATGACTCCACACAAAGCCTTCGCACATAGAGAGGCAATTTATAGCTACACTTCTGCATTATGTAACTCTTATTTTGTCCTTCATCTCGTAGCTTAGAAAGCAATTTCTGGCAAGAGCACAAACTTTGAAGCCAACATGGCCGCTGAATGAACTGACAGACAGACAATATGTCGGTTCTGATTAGGACTAACCAGCGGTGTGATAGAGGGGGACGGGGCCAGCGAGGTCTGCCACGCCATCTCCACTCATACTGCTTGAAGGAACTCCAAATTGTCTCACCCTGGAGGTCAAAAGCACTCTGGATGCAAAGCTCTCTTTGCGCACACACAAACACACACACGCACACATACACACACGCACACACACACACACACACACTCTCACACACACACACACACGTCTTGTTTGCCTGCTGACTGTGGATATTGCAGATCCGTGTCCGGTCCTCCAGCGATGGGCCGGTGATTGGCAGGTAAGTGGCTGGTCTGTTTACAGCATGGCCGTCGGATCCAAGCCCACACTGTCCTTGACCTGGAGCTCTACCTGAGCTGCATAAATTTGGATTAAATGTCCTCCCCATCAAAGTTACCCAAAGGACTCTTTTGTTTTCCATCGCAACAATAACCCGGCACATGCACATGGACACAAACAGCTCTGTGCTAATTGAAAGTATTGGGTAATATATGTCACGGGTGCTCTATTTTTGAAATGTTACATTCCATAATAATCTTGATTCTTTCCTGTTCAACACTGAATATGTGATTGAGTTACAGCTACATAAAAGCTTTGTGATTATTAAAGACCCCTCTGATGAAAATCAAGTGTTTAACCTTTAACATCCATATGCTGTTTTTTATATAACACAGGACATATGATGAGTGAAGTAATCATCAAAACCGTGACTGAGTATTTCCACCTTGAACTGCAGTGAACCAATGACAGTCTCATAAAAACAGATTCAGACAGCCAGGGATTCATACGTCACAAACCTAAGGAACCACTCCCGTTAACTTGTGGGGACGGGGGGGTGGGGATAAATAAACTCAAACCTTGTCAGAGAGAGAGAGAGTTAGCATTAGCACAACCACCAACACTGTGTCAGCCACTGCCAGTTGAAAAGATGGTAATTACACTGACTGCTCTGATCCGTCTGCTAGTCTCTGATTCTGGTCCCTCACCTGAGTCTGGGTCTGACTGAGTATCAAACATGTGGCTGAGTCTCTCTGATGTTTCCTTCCCTTAACCATCCTGATACTCTCTGCTCTTTCACCTGTCAACCCACAGCACAGCAGCGGTGGTGGGCGGGGCACAAGGTCTGATCCAGATTTTTCTATGAGGAAGTAAGAGTAGATGTGCTCACAGCCCCAGTTTTTGATTTTTTTTTTTCACTTTTATGTGGGAAAACCAATGAACAAACAAAATATTAATTATAGCCGAGTATTTTTTACATAGTTTGAAACATGTCTGGAGAGGAACTTTGAGTCTAATCAGTTTATTCCAGCTCCATTTCCTCTATCTCTTACATTTTTGTCTGTGACTACCTTAATACAGTTTATTCACTCTGACAGCATGCCACAACAAGCCTGTGTTTGAATTGGAAACTCAAAGGAGTTTGATACAAGCCTTCGCAGATTAGCCAGGGGCTGTTTATGTTGAGAAATTAGCTTTCTTCATACTTAGTGCTACGTATGTCCTCTCTTGGTGCCTCTTGAGTTAAAATTCTTGTACAGTCCAACGGGCTGAGGAAGGGAGGGGGGCCCGCAGATTGACAGTCTGACGAAGGTTGCCCGGAGGAGGCCTCAGCATGTGTGCTCATGGACACTTTGAGTATGTGTGTGTTCTGAAAGTTTCCTTCCTGCAGGTGGTGCTCTGATGGCGACTGGAAGACGGTTTACTGCCACTCAACCCCCTACTATCTAGACGCCTCCAGGGAGGGTCTTATGTGTGTGTTCTGGTGCCCATTTTTCCTCTTCAAGGAACACACACACACACAAACACACACAAGTATATACAAGCACGTCTCTCCGCTGGCATATGACTGCCTCCTACCTGGCTCAACCCCCCCATTACCCCCAACCCTGCGCCCCGCCCTCCCCTCAGCAGGAAAATACCTGCAGTTAAGGTCGTGGCCCTGCCTGCCAGCTACCTCTGCTGCATTAAAGCGTCTCTCTGTTCTTTGGATACCAACACTCTGAACTGCTTTTTGATCATTTGTTTGCATCACAGAATGCATTTTTACAGCGCACACAGATTCTCCGGCTTTGAATGTATCATCAGTCCTGCCCTTAGGGAACGTCACAGTGCTCTGATCCACCAACACCGGAACTGTCTGTAAAAGGTACATATGTTCTTCACCTTTGAAATTTCAGACTGGAGTCACGGTCACATTACTATTGCTGCAACCACAATCAGGGTGTTGGAGACGAGGATTTCATACTGCAGAAAGAAGTCTGCCAAACAGGGGCGTCTCTAGGAGTTGACAAGGTCTGTAGCAGAGCCCAAGCCATCAGGGTGTGTGCACACGGAGCGCAGGCCAAATGTTTTTGAATGGGCCTTTAGAATTGCGTGGCCTTGAAAACCTTGCATCTCTTAAGTTTAAGTTGATTGAGGAATCGCTTGTATGCTGCTGTTTGACTTGGTCATAATAGTCTGTAAAGAGCTTGGAGGCTTTTGGCCACTTGAGTGTAAAAAGCTGTTTGAAATATAAGTAGATGAAAGTTTTGAGATTCCAGCTGCAGTATAACCATTTCAAAATTATCCATACAGTACTGTGGTGAATTTCAGAATTTGATTTATTATCTAGCACTGTAAGTACTGCATTTATTGCCCCACTACATCTTTGGTGTCAGCGTGTGGACCACAGGCTTACAAACTTACAGACTATTTACTTCAATTTAAGTCTAGTCAAATTCATCTGAACTGTCTTTACAGTGACATTTAAATGAAGAGTTTAACACTTTGTTTAAACCTAAACTTGTAGCAAGAGTTCATAGAGGTCGAAAAATGTTGAAACTGTGAGACGAAGACGTTTAATATTTAGAGTAAGTTAGATAACAATCAGACCCTTCACACGACATATGAAATATGACAGCTGCGTAGCACACTCCACCAGCAGTCTGCTGCTTTGTTCCTGTTGCCGGAATGTGAGAGGAAGCAGTTCCTTAGACTCCTTAGCACAAGGCAGCTGCTTGGACCCACTATATCTACATTTACAGTAACAAGACAGTGTGTGGGTGGTGCAGACACAAAGCCAAACACACTGGACTCATTGTAAATATAAGCTGTGTCTGAATTCACTCACTTGTTCACTTACTGACTCCCTATATAATAGACAATAAGTAGTTTCAGTGAACAGTAAATTGTGATCCAGACACTTATCTCCAATTTGCATAATCACAGACAGGTATAATGTTGCACATCTGTAAATATACAAAACATCTGTGCATCTTTGAAATATGATGGATTGCATTGCCGGGCTGTTAGCAGAGAGGCCATGCAATGTATGATACTTCTTCATTTCACAGCTCCCTTTTTCCACAACAGACATCTCAGGAAGGACACAGGTGTTAAGCATTAAGGATGTCTCTGAATGTTGCAGAGATGATGCTCTCAAGCACCAGTGTCTGGATGCAGCAGCAGCAGATATCACAGTTGTTAGGGTTGGCTTAGCTAACATCAGTCAATAAACCAGTGGTTCTAAAATCCAATGGCACTGTGGCCACACTGCCTACCTCACCTGCATGTGGCAG